>NW_009203129.1:18662-22434 GCF_000690835.1 Fulmarus glacialis | reverse complement strand
GGGGGGAGGGGCAAGCGGCACAGAATTGTTTCAATAAACTTTGAATATACAGGCAGCTTATAATACAATATCCTGAATGAACCATTTCTTTTTCTGGGGAAGCTGACAGAAGAAACTAGCAAGCTAGGTACCATCAAAATTAATGAACCATGAATGGACACGTAACTGCTAAGCAAATGGGACTATTATAACATCCTGGGAGGCTCAGTCTGTCCCAGTTCTGTTACATGCCCTTTCGCACCTTGCCGCACGACAACTGGCCCTCTGGGCATTGCTGGCTGAAGAACATAAATCATCAATGCAGCGACAACACCTCAAATCTTGCATCAAAAAAAAAAATGCTAACCCCTATGCAGACAAGGCATTGCAAGTACTTTTCCCCTTGTTTTCCTTGCTTTTACTTTTCCCTGCTTCGAAACAGACCGTTATTTTTCAGTTTGCACACTTGAGATTTTTTTAAGCAAGAAAACTGTGTATAAATTGTAGTCTGTTAATCTCACCTAATTACAAACAGCAATCAGATTTTGACAGGTTAACAGAACCATCTCAGAGCAGTATTTCTGATGCATGCATACGTTAGGCAAAAACACAGCAAAGCTAACACAGATTTACAAGGGTGAAAAGTTGTCACAGAAATTATCCAAGGAAATAAAATTATTCAGAATACTCTTAGAGGGAAAACAAAAAAAAAAAACCATCAACATTCTGTCTAATCACATATTTTCTAAACTGTGCACATGTATCCAAGTGTGTATGTACTACTGGGCTAATTTATATTGTAGGTAACACATGCAATGACTTCACCTGTATTCTCAATCAGAATAGCTGCTACTGGCACCGATCCCTTAGCTCCCTGAGGATTTCTTGATTCTCTGCTGACTATTCCGTGAACCCTTATAAATGTAATGGTATCTATATATAATACCAAAATGTTACTTCAACAGAATATTGCCTTGGCAGATTTAGGCACTCAAAAATTATGCAATTCCAGAATTAAGATTATCTATGTGATTTTAATTTGCCATCCTTATGCACATGCTTTATGGGTAGTAAATTATCCCTCCACCAAAGCAGCCTACACAGTCTCCCATAGAGTCAATTAAAAAAAAAAAAAAAAAAGTTTTATTTTGTCATCCTTTTTCATACACAGACTGGACTTGCACATATAGCCTGCAGATACCACTGTTGCACGAGAGACACTTTTCTGGCTATGGTACACAGATTGAACCTCTCTCCGATCCTGTAATCGGATGTCACAGAAAGGGACATGCCCTGCTCATGGGATAGCTGCATCAGGTTCACAAGGTAAGTATGTGCCTGCTGTGGGCAGGAGGAGAAAGCATACACAGCACCCACAAGAAAGTAGCAGGGAGAAAGGTTTAAGAGACCAGAACACCTTGCCTACTTCCAAAACCCACTCTTTGCCATTAACCTGAGGGACCACTGGAGGAGAAAAACTACTGTACAGACCAGCAGATTTATTCCAGAGGCCATACCTGTCCCACAGCTGGATGCCTCTGCAATTTGATACCATCTTCAAGATTGTTTATTTTGTCCTCCTATGGGTATACTAAGCTCTTGCCCATATGGGTCCCACCCTATTTTGTCGTAGTAGATGCGAGATAAAGAGTAAATGGAAAAGGCAAAGGTTACCTAGAGGCAGAACCCTCCAGAGTCGGTAAAGAAAGTTTTTAATCATCCTCAGCGCCACAGATATGCCTGGGATACTAAGAATATCACAAGATATTGACAAATAAAAAAAAGTTTTAAAAAATTTGTTTTCAGTCCAGCTATAAAACTTTACTGCTCAAGGCTGCAAAGTACATTAAGTAGAAAAGACATAAACCCAGATTAGTGTTTTTAAAAGAGACTTCAAAATTATTCCTGGCACAGAAAATAAAAAGCTTCTTCACCTGCTTTTTTGGAAAGCTATGACACCAAGTGAAAAGACCCTGACCCAAACTCGAAGCTTTCATTTCATGGGAATTCCAATACTCATGCACTCATTTTCTTCACAGGTTAGAAGGAAACATCACCATGACAGCTTTTCATGGCAAAAAAAATTCTGGGAGTTTTGATTGAGAAATATTGAACACTTTCTTTGGGGGTGGGGGGTGAGGGGGGAGCAGAAGCAGGAGTGTTTAATCGTTCAAAAGCCAGCATATTACTTCAGTATCAGTATCTCAGGAGAGATACACCCTATATTTCAGCCAAATTTCCTTGCTTACTTTTGTTTGCTGAGCAGGTTACGGATGCACAATAAGCCTCTAGTAAGTGCTACTGAGCATGTTGAACATATTTGTCCCAATTTTAATTTAGTTAAATATTCCCACTAGAAACAGTGACTAATTAGAGCATCCATTATAAGTTCATAATGATAAATTAATGGAAAAAAATCTGCTCTAGAATTCAATTAAATTATTTCTGTTAATAATTGGTAAAAAGCTGTAAAAGGAACTCTTAAATACATACTTAAAAACTCCATGCAAGGTCATTGCCTCATAAACAGTACACATAAGTTACATGGTTAGCCTTTCTTCTGTGAAGGGATGTAGAAGAGCTTGAAATACCTGCTAGATAGTGCAATTTGCTGTGAACTTTGACATACGAACATCAAGTAAGCTAGTCTGGTTTTACTAACAATTACAAGCGCTTTTGCTGCAAGTGCAGAACAGTTAACTTTGCCATTTTTTACAGCACCCTGCGTTTTGTCACCCCAAACTGATCGATTACCATTGCCTGGTCTCAGCCAAGAGGCATCAATAAACTGCATTTATTAAATCCATTTATAGTCCTGCCAATTTATGGGTTGATAAAATAAAGGTGGGTAGATAGTGACCCATAACGCTTGAAAGTCATTCACAAGCCAGGGAAAAGTGCTTTCTCCAAGAAAAGCGAGGAATTAAGAAGTCAGTCAAGAACAGCAGATGGTTCCTGATCTGTCAGAGCAACATCCACATATCCAAAGAGACATCTATAATTGAATGGGAATAGTTTAAGGCTATGCAACCTTTCAGGGAGAGAATGTGAATATGCACAGTCCCAGAGGACTTTAAGTAAAAGCCTCTAGAGGAAAGCTAATGTGCTTCAGCTTGAATTAATGTAACTGGAAACTAAGCCTGCAGGCAGACCACGTACCTGCTGCCCAGGTATACGTGCATATGATACAAGTTTGAGTTTTTATATTTGATCTTGACATGACCAGATTATGTTTCCCCACACACACACACTCGTCTTCTATAAGCATCAGTAACAACACTGATTATTTCTGATACAGCAACTATGATTTTATTGGGACTGTATCAAGGAGCACCGAGGCATGCTTCCACATCAAAAAGCATAATGATTCACATCAGTACAACCCTGTACTAATTGATCTCACTAGAGAACCCCACAGGGGAGAGGACATATGCGATGTCCCATGGTGTCTCTCACTATTTGAAAGCTAGTGTTAAAGGGTCATGAGGACTAAGTTTCTCCCACTGATAAGGTGTAATGAGACAAACTCTCTGGCAAGAGATCCAAGTTCCTGACAGTGCAAAGGCAGCTTTCCTCACTGTAATATGCCATTATGGATCTATTTTGCACAATACTATACACCAATCACACTAAAAATCTGTTGTGGACTGTGCACTACATACCATGCACAACTGCCTGACACACAGCTACAAGCTCCAAAGTATCAGACTACACAAAAGTGATCCATAAGTACTCTGCTCCAAAGCTTATAGAAGTTTGGTTTTTTTTTTACTATTTCTTTCTTTCATTGCTG
>NW_009203129.1:6571-18631 GCF_000690835.1 Fulmarus glacialis | reverse complement strand
CCTACAGACACAATGGAGACATCATACAGTTCTGCAAGAGTGAGGTACGTTTCCACCTGGCTCCTGCATCACTTGATTGTTAAATATGTTTTGACAAGAAATTCCTATCGATGTAATCCACAGTCCATGAGCAGTCTAGTTCAATCGTGTGATTCACTGTTCATTTACTATGGTCATTGGCAGGGGGGGGATGGTCTATAAAATTGGCAAATTTAATGCACAAGTTAAGAAAACAAAATATCAAACTCTGCTATATATGTTTTACCTTGTGATTTTTCAGAGTATGGGATATCCTAGGTTATCTTATTTACAGATTTCAGTGAGAGTTCTCTGTAGACCTATGAAGACCAAGAAAATCACTTCATCGTACGCATTCCAGATGAAAATCTTAGATTTTAGCGGGACCAGGATTTTACTCTTGACTTTCAAAAGGTTTTTCCTTGAGATCATACTTTGTTCACGTTTAAAGGTCAGAACTTACACTGAGGCATACATTGGATACCTTCTTTAGACAATAGTGAGAGTCCAATCTTTGTTTTGTAAAGCCACGGCAAATATATTTAAATTACTGAAAGAACAAGTACATACATATATGAAATATAATTTATGCTTTTAGGAGAGACACTAGATGAGCTTTAACATGTTTTTAAACCAAGAATGCACAGTAAGTTTTAACCGCCTTAGTCAAGGGTATTTCTGTTTATTTTATTTTCATTTCCATGTTCTTTGCCACAGAACTGTCACCTATTTGCTTTTTTGGGGGAATGAATGTGGACATTTATATACTTATATTTTACCTGTAAATGGCATCCAGTTTTTTGCCATTTGATGCCTGTTCTGGAGACTGACAGAAGTTAATACATACCTTAAAATTAAAAAAGATTTTAAAAGCATAATTGGCCTTTTAAATCACCTTTTAAAAATCACATATGTATTTTTCATTCTGTAACTCTCAGTTAGTCACACTAATAAAAATCCTGTAAAAATGTAAAGACAGAAGAGAGGGAATGTATTCAACTTAGGAAAAATAACTTCAAGTTAAAAAAAAAGAAAAATCATGGTATCAAGATCAGCTACTGCTACTGAAGTCACCTCCATGACTTACATCAGAAAAATACAAACCAGGGCATTTCATATTTCTTTGGGAGCTGAGTCAGGCCTTGTGAAGTCAATCGTTGCTATAGCAACATATGAATCAGGGAGAAGATAACATGTCTGAATGCAGAAAATTAATTTACCTAAGATCATCCCATTGCTCTGTGATAGGATGTATATGCTTACTTGGAAAGGAAAAATCATCACATTTTAATTACTATGCATCACTTTCAATTACATTGAAAAAAACCCTCTATAAAACAGTTGAGGCTAAAAGGAATATTACCCAGTCCACATTACCCTTGCTTTTAGGGTGGTTTGATTTTTATTTCATCACCTTGCAATAACAGAGCAGTGAAAAGTGTAACATCTTTTACATAGTCTCTTTCTCTCTCTGCCATCAAGATACAAAATTAAATCCGTATGTTAGGAATTTAAATAAGACTACACCACAGCACACTGCAATAAACCTAATTGCTGCACAATGGTTTAGAAGCTTAACCATGGCTGTTAAGAAAAAAAGTTCAGATGCAAGAAATCCTTATTTCCATATGTTTTTAATTCAAAATAAGAATTTGCTTTGACCTGAAATCAAAGATATCTGATAATACTTGTTAAAACCATAAAAAAAGAATACAAAATGGGAGGCAAAGGAGAGTAAGAATTCATATATTTGTATTTTTCAAAATCTGTTTAAGATTAAATCATACTGCCCCAAGCTGGAATCAATATGTTCAGCATATGAAGTATCCACTGCAGTGAGAATATAATCCAGAATTTCCATCCTAATTATCTAACAGCTTTGAAACCACCTTTCTTCTGCTAAAGGCAGTACTTACAAGTTTCCAACCTGCGCAGACACAGTGCAAAATACAGCCTCAGACATCGTACATTCCACCCATATGCATTCTGGTAGCTGGGTCACACACAGCCTGCTATGCCACCCGAGTAAGACCTTCTTCATTAATCTCACACAAGAAGAAAGCATGCAGGAAGAACAAAAACAATGCTCGCTAGTAAGAAAAGCTAAGACATAAAATGAGATGTGGCTCACAACAAACAAGTCTCATCCGTAAGCAGATTGGCCAGAGGAGGAAGAGCAAATCAAGTGCAGGACTGCTGCATGAAGGAGAGCAAAAGTATCAGCAAATTACATTTGGAAGTCCAAACAATGTAAAACCCCATTTATGTCAGTCGTGATTAACAAGACTGAGTTGCTAGTGCAATTAATACCATCAGGAAAAGCATAAAATACCCTAGAAGGCCAGAGGAAGTTACTAGAAATTACTGGTGACATTTCATTGTATCAGACGGGCTTCATAAACTTCATCTGACTCCTTAAGAAAAAGCTTACATAAATCTCAGAATTGTTAAAAAGTTTATTACAAAAAGAAATGAGGTACTGGCAAATGAAAATCAGCTTCTATCTTATAAAAGCAGAGATGGGGAGAAATGGGAGTTGCAGATCAGTCACCTTATTTATACTGTAGAAAAGCAAAAACACAGCAGAAGGTAGAAACAGCTACTGTAAAAGTTGCTTCTAAGCACTGGGCAGGAAGCTGCAAGACAGGTACCAGGTATGACACTCTCATGGGAATCATCAACTACGCAAGCATTTTTTCTTTAGAAAAAGGATGTGTGACTTGTAGCAAATCACACACTGAAAAGGAGTGATGTTACATGCAAAAGAGGCACACGGCATACCAAGACACAGCAACAGGGGGGAATGGACTGAAATGACCTGCTGTGCTCGTCAGCTCTCACACGGCTTTAGCTGGAGAACTGCACCCTCACAGTGAAAGAGTTTTTCCTGTTTGTTTCCTTTTATGCCCTTTGCCTCTTATTTTCCCATCATGCTGAGCAGAGGCCAGCTTACCTCTCAGTCACCTCCCACAGGTGCTGGGGCCTGCTGTTGTCCTCGCAAAGCCATCCCTTCCCCAGGCTGAACAAGCCCCCAGCCTCTCCTCCTTGGGCAACCAACACCCCGACCTCCTTGGTGGCCTTGGTCCCGTTGACTGGCTTCTTCCTGAGATGGCCAAAACTGGATGCTAACCAAGTGAGCAGAAGGGGGATAACTTCCCTTGATTTGCTGGCTATCTTCCTAATACCTTGAGCTCCAAAGTGGGAGAGAAGGAAGAGCAGAGGGCAGGAAGAAGAGGAGCAGAAAATACACTTGCACAAGCAAACCTGAATGCCTGCCTCTCTCACCCCCTCTCTCATGGGAACGCAGAAATCATTGGCTTTGGCAAACTCAGGAACCCATTTTCACCTTTGCGAAGGAGGATAATAGCACTTCAAACATCACCAACCACCCTGCAAAAAGATGACCTATCCAAATCAAACCGAACCCTTCCAGCACCCCCCAGCCTAGTGCTCAGTGCTCCGGACACAGCCCTAGTGCCTCAAGAACCAGCAGCAAGGCAACTTTCTGGGAACAGCACACACAGAGCAAGCAAGGGAATAACGGAGTCCTTCCATAGCCACAGGCCACGCACACCAAAGCTGCAGCTATCTGCTGTAAGTAGTTAATGAACATGTCAGTAATGATGCTGGATACATACTCTTGTATTCAGGGAGGGGGGATGAGAGGGAAGAGGAGAGATTAGTTAGAATTCAGCATGATTTGGTGCAGTGCTTCCCAGATGCATCTCTTCATATGGAAAATTAGCATAGTACCAGACACAAAGATAGATTTTACAGCTTTGTCCCTGTGGTCAGCCACAGAGAATCACTGACACAAACATGCAATACAGACATATGTGAGAACTGGAGGTGCTTTAGGCTCCCCTGGGTAAAATAACTGCAAAACAAGATAATGAAGGCACAGAAGCCACACTAACCAGCAAGGCAGGAAATACTTCCTATTTTGCCACCGTTTAGGGGAGCTTGAGAGATGCTATGGAGAAGTATTTTGCACCAAAGAGAAACTTATTGCAGCAGTGACATAGTATCACTGTGACCAATCAAAAAGCAAAATAAAGCACAGGCTAACGTCGCAATAGGCTGAATCAATACCCTCAACTCACAAATGTGGTTTTTTCCCCTTCTCTGTAAACATTTTAGAGATCACGTGGTGTTGCCTGCCTGTGATAACCAGTCAGAACACACAAAATGCAAGAACAAGTCAGCAGTATCATGACCAAATTCTGTCTGCTTAGCAGCAAATAAAAAAGGACAAATCTATAAAGTGAAAAAATGTTCAAATACTATAAAATTTATGTATATCTCTCTATATACATGCCCCTGTATAAGAAGTAAAAGAGTGTGAACAGCCTCCTATGCAAAGGATGTACATGGCAAGAGAAACCACAAATACAGAAGATGGCCAGTATCCCACAGGTTTACTACAAGAAAAAGGTAGCTCAGCAGTGACTGTCAACACCACAACATAGGACAGTTCAGAGGCAGTATAAATATAAACCCAATGGACAATAAGCCTTCATTTCCACCTCCCAGTCTGAAAATGGTAGCAGCAAATTAAAGTGTTCACATGACATTTTGAAGCATCATCAAGACACCTATGTCAGACATGAAGACATCCCTCCAGTAGTATTAAACTTTTAAAATTACTGGAGAATTACAGAAAACAAATTCCTTAAAACTGCAAGAGGGTGTACAGTTCAACAGAAGAGCTCTTTCAACTAGCAAAGAGGGAGGCTGTCGATCTCTATGTTTGTATTTTATAAACTTGTTGCAGTGTAAATGTTTATTACACCCATTTTCTTTTACCAGAAGCAGGAGTAAATTCCATCCAGGCTAAGACTAAAGCTACATCAGTTTCAGATACCAAGATTACTTCTGGCAAATTATAACAGCATTTTTTCTTTCATATTGTGAGCTCCCTTTGTGATATATAAGCAGTTGTGAAAGGAGCTTCCAAACTACAAAGCTTCAGACCAAAAATCTTTTGCTGTGTGGCATTGGCTTTACTCGAGGACAAACCCACTAGGAATCCAAGTGGGAAGCCAACAACCTCTAGCTTAGATTAGAGAACACTTGTCAAGCTTGAGACCTTTCAATGAACTGTTTCTGGCTCAAAAATGTTAATTGCTGAACATTTGTTTCAGTGGACGTTTCTAACTACTCCATTACAGAAAGGTACCACCATGCAGCAGTAGGTGCAGTCAGACTTCAAACATGCCACGGATCTGGAGTCAGCAACCACACAAACTTTGAGGAGCTAAGACTGTTCCTGGTGGCCAGCACACAGTGCCATGGAGACACAGATAACAGACCACCCAGGCCCAAGCTGAGGTGTCTATGTTATGCTGTACCATGTACCCAAATTGAAGCTGCTTCAGCTGTGCCTACCAGAGTGCTGCACAGTGATGTGGTGATGCTAGCTCAGGTGCCAGAGGGGCTTTAGCTGACTGACTCAGCTGAATACCAGAATTCATCATCCAAACCCAGCTCCACTATTTATTAGAATTTCAAATCCATTTATGTTAGGAAAAAATGCACTATATATGAACACAACCTATACATTGGACAACTTCTTACAAAAAACTTAATACAGATACTGGAAAGACAAAAGCATTTTGCAGCTACCATGCCTACACAACATGAACACACAGAGGGAACTAACAAATTTGCAAATTCAAAAGCTGGTGCCCCCCTTTTAGTCCTACTGACCTGTTAGTAGTCAAACCACAGCATCTGAAGTTCATTCATTATTTATACCCTGCAAACTTAGCTAACGAGCTGTATTTAACATTTTAAGTTAGATCATTTACACAAATCACTCTCACAATGTCAAGAATACCTGCCTGAGCTACAACAGCTTGGTATTGAAAGGCAGGACATGAAGGTTTTTCCCCAGTCCACAATTTTACTCCAAACCAGTCAGAATTTGCTAGTCAGAAACTAGAAGTTAGTTCCTTCCTTCTTCCCCCCCTTCCCCGCCCCCAAATCTTTTTACAATCTAAAAGATAACAGCGCTATGTCATCATGTGGGAAAAGCAAACACTGACACTTGTTCAACAGCCTTATCCCTAAGGTGATTTACTGCCAAAGGTTTACCCCACTGGGTTAGACAATAGTCAAATTTTTCTAGATTTTGCTGCTACTCAAGGAAATTATTATTCTACTCACTAAGAAATCTTTCCCTCATTTCCCCCTACCCTGGGAAAAATCTAGTATGTGAAATGGGACAAAGTAAAGTTGGTTGCAAAAACAAATTTCCATTGAGAAGCCAAAATACCAAAAGCGATCATTTTGGTGAAGATTTTCTTGGACAACAGCCTGATGTTCTTCACTCAGACCCTAATAAGAATTGGCCTTCCACCTCCCTCAGACCATCCGAGCATCTCTATGCCCATCTTGCTTCGTTCATGTACTATGAAGTATCACTGAGGGTACATCCCGACAACCTAATACTTCAAAGAAAAGCAGTATTTTTCAGGTGTCTGGAGAGTTATGCACAGCACTGAAATACTCACTTGACTCTATCTGCAGGGAAAGCTATTCCATTGGAAAACGGAACCATATATAAGTTACATCACATTACTTCTGGCTTTATTCTTTATAATTAAAATTTCATATTATCATGGCAGAAAACTGTCACAAACTACAGGGCGTGAGAGATGAAAGTTAAGCAAGATACCATTGATTACAATACCTGAAGTAGCTTAGCTGGCAAGGGAAATAAGACATTTGCATTATCAGTGTACCGTAGGTAACACATGCTGGCCCATGATGCAGGAAAGCAAATACTCTTTGCATATGATGTGCCCTGACACAACTCTTTTTTTTTTTTTTTTTTTTTAAATTAAGGACACTTATAAATTTTTCATGGAATCTTGTAGAATAACAGGAGTGTGTGCATGTACAAAAAAAAAAAAAAAATCACACATCTCCACTGGGCTACACAGGACTTTCGATAAGCAAGCGCCATGGGAAAACATTCTGCTTCTTCATTATCCTATATCAAAGAAATGTGTAGTTTAGATGAAGGCTTCCAGCAATTCTACCCTCATTTATATCCTTCAGATAAAAGTTAGTAATAAATCAAATCAGCAAGGAGGTAGAAACTTAAAGCCTCAACAGAACTACATATGGTGCACAGATTCCTAAAAAAGCAAAAATATTTCAATATTAAGACAGATTATCAATGTGTATCTTTTGTAAAACTCACTCATGACAAATAACTAAATCATTTTTGATAAGACATTACAAATGATCTGAGGCATAGAATGCAAATATATTAGCAACATATTGACCAAAGTGTTATTTCTACAGCTTTTCTCTGAAGTGTAAGGAATGATGAGACATTAACAACAGTAGTTTAGTATTTTTCCCTTAATATGCCACTACAGTTTAAGACTGCCAGTTTCTAAGGATAAAAGAATTTTTTTTTTCTTTCTTAATAATATGACTATTTTCCCGTTAAATACTCAGCTGCATCCGTTTACAATTTTGAATGAGAATTTCACTGACTCCAGTGTTAGACCCTCTCTGTTTAGGTACCTCTATGTTACATCTTGCAATTTAGGAGACAATTCTTTGTGTAATGAATGGCGAGAAGTCAATGGAACAATTCAGAGCATCTGTGTTAGATGCACGAGTCTGATGATGTGAAGACCTCCCCAAAGGGCTGAAATTTGAATGATTTATTCAAATAGCAAACACGCTAACAAACAGATTATTTCTATTCAAGATATTAAATGCCAGAGAAACAAGAAGTTGCTTAAATCAGATTTCAAAAGGATCAAAGCCACATCATTACAAACATGGTGCAGCTTTCTCTGCTTCAGTGATGCCGTTCACTGGTTTTCAATAATAACAGGAGGCAGTTCTTCCCATTCTTACATTATGTCCTTTACGAAGAATGCCACTAATAAGGAGTAATTCGGCCATCCAGTTAAAAGCCAATGAAATACAGACATGTCCTGAATGGCGTCAGTAATTCCACAGAAAACAGGTCACTTCAGAACTCAAAAGGGAAGGCTGAAGTACAGGGGAGGAAGAAGGATTTTGAGCTTGGGAAGAGTTGCCCAGGACAAAGCTGGTGTGGGTTTCTTCTCCGAGGCCCAGAGAAGAAAATTCACAGTAATCAACGTATCTACCTCACAGCACAATGGTATTGCATCAACAGCAATGCAACAGGGGAACAAACATTTTGTTTTCCAGTCAACTCAGATAAGAAAGGGCATGTAACATTAGTGAAAGAGTACGGACAGAAGGATGGAGAGAATTCTTTCAACTTGAAAGGAAAATCAGATGATTCCCCATTACTAAAGAATTACTACCTTAAGGATAAAACAAGCAAGTTTCCACCAGAGGCCAACTCACACAGATGCAGGTTTGGAGAACAGTAAACAATTTCCTTTACAAACAACCTCTTACATCTTTGTTCAATTGGAGATGTTCTTCACTGTACCAAAAAATGTCAGGTTTATGAACATAGTAGTTACACAGCAAAAATCAGAGGTTTGCCACAGTCTTAACAGTGCAGTCTAAGTAGGAGGTGTAACCTCAGTGGGAAGAAAGCATTAGCAGAACCTTTCTATTCCTGTCCACACAGAATAATTCCAGTAGCAAGAAGTATTTACTTTAGACTCATCATCCAAACCACTAGAAAGATGATGTGTTAAAAAATTCAGGTAGACTGGCATTGGCTAATACTGTGCCAAGTGGACGCATCTAAAGCCAACATCTTCAGAACTGGTTTTCACAAGTGATCAACATGCAGCAGCTCCTCTTCTAATCAGTATCAGACTTTGGTTTTGCCACCGAACTTTTGTAGCTGCGAATGCATTCCTGATTGTTAACTTCAATGCTCTATGCCCGGAAACCCTGGCATCTTTTCCCTTTAATGAAATGCAGAAGTCTAGTATCTCCTACTTCACTCACGTATCTCCCCTTGACCATTTACCCTGCCTGCAAGGCAGTCAGCAGCATCACTTGCACATGGCAAGAAGTTCAAGTATTAGCTTAGTGCAAGACACTGTGCCAGATTTGCAGTTGCCCCAAGTCCAATCACCAGACTCAGACTCACCTCGTACACTAGCTCGGCAGCCAGGGCACGATCTTGACAGCGATTTTCTAGGTGGAACTTCTCTTTGGTTTACTGAAATTTTATTCAGCACTGAGCTCTGCTACTATTGCAATTGTTCTTGGAGGTGTCAGCCCCTGACAGCCAGAGGAATATTATTGCTGTCTACAGTACACCTTACCTTCTCATAAATGTCCCCTTCCTCAGGGCAGACAATGGTACATTTCCAGCTAAACAGCTGCACTGGTGGCAACGCTGGCATTCCTTCTAAGTGACAGTCGCCATGTTGCTCACGATATTTAATAGCAGTAAAAAACTTAACATCCCAACAGAAGCCAGCAGCTAGTTGGCAGTACTTTGACTGTGCTGCTTATTAAAATCCATGGCAGGTATTTATATTGCACTTTAATTGTACAGGGCAATTCATCAGACATACCTGTAATTTAAGTCTCCAAATTAGTGGCTGTGATTTATGACAAGGGCACTAGCACAGTTTTATTGCAACAAAACTGTCAGCATCAGTGCTCAGGTAAGCCTGATCTCCAAATACTTATCTGCCAGAGCAAAAACATTAGTGACAGGGCAAACAAATCTGACGGGGAAAAAAGAAAAACCACAACCACACAAAACACACATAAGGAAGACGACAAATATTTTTGCTTCATCCAGCTAGAACAGCAGGGCCTGCTTTCCTCACTGTAAAACCAAAAAGCCCAAGGGCTAGTATTGCCTACATTTCACATGGCTTGCACCACTGAGCTAGTTACAGATCACACACGTTCCCACCCCTGCATGCTCATCTCCTTGCAGCTGTTTGCTCACGATCCTTCGGTTGCAGCTACGAAGAATCTTTCTTAAGGAAGATTTTCTGCGCATGGAGTAACCTGCAGAACAACATACCTACACAATGTCTGCTCTGTCCCTTCGCACAGCAGTGATCACACAGAGATTTTTAAAATGTCCAGGACAAATGCCTAACCTACTGTCAGCAAAGGAAAGATAACAAGAACATTTTCTGTGCACAAGTTCAGGGCACATAGAATAGTTTTCCAGGACTCTAGATTCTCCTGGAAAACAAGTAGCCTTCACTGTCTGACTCCTACGAGGAAAGATCATTCAAGTTATTACGGAGCTGTAGTATGCAGTGCATATATACACTACTTCCCAATTATTTGGGCTCTGGCTGCTATTTACTTTTGGGCTAGAAAAAAGATCATAAGAATAAGAAGGTTTCACCATTATGGTTTTTCTTCTCTGTGAAAAGTTTACACACCTACCATGAGACAAGTTCAAATGCAATGCCTGTGAGATGCCACAGATTGTCATTCCTAAAGAATATCTTCCAGTGACCAGGGAGCAACAAGGACAACAGCATGGCCACCGACCAGGGGAGCTTCCCCTTGTCACTTCACAGGGTATCTCATCAGTAAGAGAGTAGTGCTTAGCGCCCCCAAGTCCACAGCTACCCAGGGAGTAGGGAGGTGATCGTGCCCCTGTACTCGGCCCTGGCGAGGCCGCACCTTGAATACTGTGTTCAGTTTTGGGCCCCTCACTACAAGAAGGACATTAAGGTGCTGGAGCGTGTCCAGAGAAGGGCAACGAAGCTGGTGAAGGGTCTAGAGAACAAGTCTTATGAGGAGCAGCTGAGGGAACTGGGACCGTTAGCCTGGAGAAGAGGAGGCTGAGGGGAGACCTCATGGCGCTCTACAACTACCTGAAAGGAGGTTGTAGTGAGGTGGGGGTTGGTCTCTTCTCCCAAGTAACTAGCGATAGGACGAGAGGAAATGGCCTCAAGTTGCGCCAAGGGAGGTTTAGACTGGACATCAGGAAAAACTTCTTTACTGAAAGAGGGGTCAGGCCTTGGAACAGGCTGCCCAGGGAAGTGGGGGAGTCGCCATCCCTGGAAGTATTTAAAAGACGTGAAGTTGAGGCGCTTAGGGACATGGTCTAGTGGGCATGGTGGTGTTGGGTTAACGGTTGGACTTGATGATCTTAGAGGTCTTTTCCAACCTTAATGATTCTATGACTCTATGATTCTATGACAAAAATAGCCATTAAGGGAGAAGAGTATGCTTGGAGCCAGAGGTGGAAACAGATAGTAAACCTAGGTTCCTGTGACACAGCAATGGTGGCAGCTGTAACCAGGAACCATGCAGGCCAGTGCAACTGAATTATAATAGCAGTTTAGAATGGTTTAAAATCCACTATTTTGACAATGATTCAAATTCCACAATTTTTTCCAGCATCCCCTTGATTCCCCTCACCAGCCTATTAGTTATGTTTTTACTTGCCCACATATTTCACCAGTGTAGAGAAGAAATACACCTGTGTGAAACAAAGCTGTCCTTGTTCACTAAAATGCTGAAGCAATGCATAAAATCAGTGCTAGCACTGCTCCATAATCCCAATCTATATTTAGTAAAGCTAAATCCTATTTATGGATTCAAATATGTATAGTATCGACCAAACTAAAGAACCAACTGCATCCCCAATGTCATTATCACAGTGACAGGACAATATAAAACACAGTAACAGCCTCTCATTGATCAGCTAAACAGACATGTTTCTAGCTGTTTGGTTACCATAAATAAACTACAATGCAGCCAAACTCTTAAAGCTTTTCTGTGTTAATAATTCTTTATTACTATGTGTCTGCAGTTTTACAGATTAAATTAATACTTCAGTCTTGTTCTAAAGAACCAGATTGTACTGTTTATAGCTGTTATCTCATAAAATGATGAGCATTAATCTTACGCTGGGCTGTCAGGTGGTCATTGGCATTTCCATCTCCACCCCAGCAGTATATTTGGAGACTAAGAGAACATCCAGAGATGCTGTTATTGGGAATGGGAATACTTTTAATTGTTTTTCCACCAGAGCACAAGGAGAAATAACGGGGTACAAAAAGTCACAGCATTCAATCATCTTTCAGCCCTGGTTAGAATCAAAAACAGCTGTGAATGCCCACTCTT
>NW_009203129.1:0-6554 GCF_000690835.1 Fulmarus glacialis | reverse complement strand
AAAAAAAAAAAAAAAAAAGGCAGACAGAAACAAAACACTAATCACCGTAAATCAATACAATAATGAAATTTTCTTCCATTGGAAATAACAAGAAGGGCACTTTATTTAATCATAATTTGCCACAGTCCAGACTCACTTTCTACCCCAATTTATGTACACACACAGAGAGAAAGAGCAGCTGTCCCCACCAGCACCACACACTCATTCATCTTAATTTATTTATTTATTTTTTTAAAATAAATATATCATTCTCTTCTCTCAAGGATACTTTCAAAGACAGACCCAAGGCATTTTAGGAGATACCTAGCTCTCACTGCTAAGTCACTTGCTTCTCATACTAAAAAGTTGTAACTTGGGTTTTTCCGCCTAATAAAAGCTGGATTGTAACAGTAACCAGTTCTGTACAAAAGATCAGATGCTTTTAGAAAACTGGTTTTTAGCATTTTATCCCCAAGTGTACAAAGGAAAACAAAGAAGACAGAGAATCAGACCAAAGACTAAAGTGTTTCACTAGTACCCTTATAGACAGCATTAGTGGTATTGACCAGAGAAAAGATCACAGATACCTATTCCCCGTTTGCTCCAAATACAGGAGCATTGTAAAGAACTGAGACATCACAAAAAGTTCTACAGCCCAAAACACTAACATAACACTTTCTTGGTGCTTTTAAAGGCTTTTAAGATGCAAGAACTCTGTGCTGCTATGCATTGTGACAGAGGGACACTGCTTTTAGCCAAATGAAACCGTTTCTACTGAAGTGATCCACTCACAAGGTATAACTGGGATGTAGGAGTTTGGTATGACTGGTTTAGGCTAAACTGGCTGAGCTTCAAAAGTCTTTTGTTGCTTAGCAAAATCCACTGCATCAGTAAGTCACAACCTCTTTGTAGCTAAAACTCTTTTGAAAAAGTGACAATGTTCTCTGTTTTAGTGGTAGACTACAAATGAGATCAAGTATCAAGGCTGTCTAAAACTGCAAATTTTTTTTTTTTTTTTTTTTTTTTTTAAATCAGTACCATTTAATTCCTGCTTCCTCTGTTAGAGGTCTGCAGCCACCTTTCCTTATACACCCACGGAGACACCACTTGAGGTGGCTAACACACAGGTGCACACGATGGTGACAGGATACTGACACAGAGCCATCAGCCACCACCTCCCCCCCAGGTCCTGCACTCTGAAGCAGAGGCCCACATGGCACAGTGGCCCTGGGCTGTGAGCCTGCCTGTGCAGACAGAGGCCAGGGCGATGATGAGCGTCATGGGGCCACCACAGGGGAAGGCAGCAGATGACTGCAAACCCAGCCCAGAGTCATGCCTTGCCTAAAATGAGCCCATACTTCAACAGTTAAATCCAGTTTTCCATAAAACCCAGTGAATGAAGGTCTCGCCAGGGAACACAAAAAGGACAAGGCCTGAAGTTCTCAACCATCGTCACCAACACCAACACCTGCACCAGCAGGCACTTCCTCCTGTTACAACCGGAAGTGGCAAGGCTGATCTGTTCACTTTATTTGCCACTTGTTTACAGTAAACTCATATTAAATCAGAATAGATGACCCATTATGCTATTCTTTTTGAATAGCCCACCAAGTTTTTACAAAGATGAGGTGCTTCCTGAACACCTGGCACTACGAGGTCTTCAGCTCCCTAGCCATGCCACAATTTGCACAATTTAAGCACTACTGTGCAGGTCAACAACACACACAGCCACAATTTAGAAATATTCAATAGCCAGCAATGCATTCAATAATACTTTTCCCTATGATGTATCACACCAGTGCTGGGGTGGGGGAGGAAATTAGCAGTCACAAATGGGATTGCAGGAGAAGCATTTTTGCAAGAATAACAAACCAGAGAAGTCTTTGGAGGGAGAAGAAGAAGAAGGGGGGAAAAAAAAAAAAAGGAAACAGAAAAGCCCATCACCATCAAAAAAAGACATGAGGGGGAGGGGGGCAGGGAGCAGACACCTATATTTTTCTGACATTTTTTTAAATCATCTGTTTCCTACCACTAAGTAAAGGTCAACACCCTTCCTCTTAATATTCTTACTGGTTCTGCTTGATAGAACACAGCTATTTAGCAGTCCTCCATGCAACAGCCTAACAAGGCCACATGAGAGCAAGCTGAATTTCTTGCCTACTATCACAGCCTCATCAGGCTGTCTCTGGCAGCCCAGCAAGCAGAGATAAGTCCTCTACCAAAGCAAGATGCTGCACCACTGTTGGACTTGTTCTCAGCTGCAGTAAGAATACCTTGCCTGACTTTATTCCAGGCAGTATATCCTTTACAGCTCAATTGCTCTTAAATCAGCTCAGGATGTAGTAGCAGGAGTCAAATGGATCAAGAAGTGCAGTATCAGAACTGCGTGTCCATCTTGAGTTTCACTTAGTGAACACCACCATGTGAAGCCCAGGAAAATAGATATTTTTGGGCAAACTATAAGATTTCTGTAATCTAGATAATTTCTCTCTTGTCCTCCCCAGAGCTTTCTCCAGGGGAGAGAGCATAGAAAATAAAAAGTAACTATAACACATGTATTGAGTTACATATTCTGGCTTAAAGGTTTTCTTTACCCATTTTCTGATAGCTGCTTCAGAATGTAAAGGAAAAATGTTTATGAGAGGAAAATTCATAAAATACAGTCATCTTAAGCACCATGTACTTGGAAAAGTTATTTTTTAAAATATCCTCACCTCAACAGCTCCTAAAACACACATGAATTGTGTATTAATTGCTTGCTTCTGTCACACTGGGAGCTTTTATTGACCAAATCACAAATGTCAGTGCTTATTAAACCATGTCTGGGATGCTTTTTTAGTATCTATACTGTTTTTGTGATCTCACTGTCACAGCCTGACAAAGCTGCAGAAAATGAACTTGAATACCTCCAACAGGCAATAGGTTTAATTGAACATTATTTGGAGGAGCCTTAGTCCCACAAGTCCCACAGAGCTACACTCTCTCTCACTTGTTTGAGATGCTTGCTAGCAGCCTCTAATTCTGAGAAGCACGTAAACACATTTCTACTTGATTTGTTCAAAAATCATCAGCCCTCAGTCAGAAATAATGTCATGTATCCATCACAGTGCTCCAAGATTATACCAAGCTTCAATATTTGCATTGGAATAGCATGCAGCTCCAATTCAGCAGGTCCCATAACCTTTTCAAAGGTTGTTTCATTCTTTCTTAGGTCAGTGATTCACAACTTTTCCATAGAGTCATTTTATTACAAAAAAAGTTCTGCTGTGCTCTGAGGCTAGGACTATGTCTCTTGCTTTCTCTGTCAGGCAATAAGCCTACATGATTGAGTAAGCGAAGAGACAATTCTTCCCTAGTTCATGTTCAATAAGAAAATGGACCTACCTGGAGCACACTCATCATGAATCTGTCCTTGAAGCAGGTTTACAGAACAATAGTAAAAATAACTTTAAGTGTGTCAAAAAACAACCTTCCTTGATAAATATCAGCAATCCATTTTTTTCCCCACACACACTTCTTCAAGTTGTGCTGAATTTAGTATTTCACTCCAGAATCAATTAATTGCATTGAGGACTTATACAGACCTTGAGCAATAACATTATTCATTAAAGTATCTTCTAGAGAATTTCCAAGCTAAAACAAACACTGCTTCTACTACCACACTGCCCAGTAGCAGAATCCCACAGATGAAACTTCCACCTTGTTTCTGTGTTAATACCTTGTGCTTCTACTTGCTAAAACAAGGATATGATCTAAGCCTGTTTTAGGCAAAGAAAAAATAATCATATTGCCTAGTGCGGCGGGGGGGGGGTGGGGAGGACAACAACAAAAAAAAGTTGTTAGCATTGTGGAAGTCAGGCTACAGACCTGCCGGACTCCACGTGCATCTCAGGCGAACAAGGCTGTTAGGAGAGGCAGGCTGAAGTACATTTCTCCAAGAATTAGATCATCAGAAGGGCAAAGGCAAGGTTTTCCTGCGAAACGAGACAAGCTGCACTGATCTATTCTAGCTGAAGATCTCGTCCCTGGTTTTCACCCAGTCCTGAGGAAAAGATTTACCTGTAGCAGTTTCAAATAGTAGCAAGGATAAAAGAATAGGGGGAAAAGAAAAAAAAAAAAAAAGTGATTCAATCCATCCAGACAAATTACTTAAACCATTTTAAAGATGATGTGGTTACAATATGCTTTCAGAATACATGAATACAGTAAAAAAAAAAAAAAACAAAACAAAAAACAAAAAACCCCACCACCAACAAAACACCACACACCAAAACCACACACCTATAGAACTGATGCTTGCTAGAAACCAAACATACCCCAAAGATATATTTCTAGTTGGCTAAAAGAATGTCAGTTCACCAGGGTGTACTATGCACAAGGCATTCAGCTAGAAAATGTTAAATAAACTTAACTTCAGTGTAGGAGATTCTTATAAGCTTCTCTTTCCTTGACTTAATCACCAGAACCTGAAGTTTACACATCTAGTACAGACACGTGTGGACCTCTAGCTTATTTGTTAATATAGCCTCAAAACTAAGTATTTACTAAATATATTTTTATAGATAAAGAGTATGCGAATTAATATCAAAATCATCCACACCTTATCAAAAATATTTGATTAAAGGGAAGGTGCCTACTTAAAAAAATCATGGGATTAAAAAAAAAAAAAGGAAAATACTTGGAAGCAGCCTTCACAGGCAGGATCAAGGCAAATGACAATTATTTTTAATCAATCACTTTATCTGTGAGTTAGAAAAAATAAAAGAAAAAAGTCTAGTGGGCACTTGTTGTCTGTTACCATGTCCCTCTGCTAGCTTTAACCATACACTTACACTGACAGTTCAGCACATCTAAAAAAGCCAAGGAAGATTAAAAATGTTTCAAGTGCCGAAGTTTGCTTTCATACGAAGGAACATAGTCATTATAAGATGTATTCCTGCAATTTTGCACAACTAATGACAATCCCATCCTCAATTTCCCATATACTACTTACATTTTCTCTCTCTCGCCACACACACAAAAACAAATATGTAAATAAAGTATTGTGGGTCTCTTTCAAGGTCAAAGACCCATGCTGAGCTGTGCTTTTTTTTTGGTTTTTTTTTTGTTATGCTCTTGTCTTTATTATTTACTCATAATTTACCAGAAAAGTTATTTCTCTTTATTTAAACGCATAACACTAAATGCAGAATTGACAGGGGTGAAATATGGAGCTTAGTACAGAAAACACCTTTCCTGTAAGAGAACCTCAGAGCAGCCTTCACAAACTCCAACCAAACTCCTAGACTTCTGCAGAGAATTCAAACTACATGTAACTTTTCTTATCAAGCTTGAAGAAATTTTATTGCATCTGCTCCAAGAATTTTAACAGGTGGAAAATTAACAGCATGCAACATAACTTGAGCCGATATCTAATATTCTGAATTCATGGGGGAACTAATTCTGAAGACTATTTAATTCCTTGTTCCAGGAAAATTCCCACTGAAGTCAATGAGACTGCGTGGGGTGAATTTAGCAACAACAAAATGGTACAATAGCAGCTAGTCCCCAAGATAAAAGAACTTTACTTGTGTAAAGTTGCTCTTGCAACGAAGGCTGAAAGTATCAAAAATCTCACATGGGTTCATATTTCATTTTAATTAGAATTAAATCAAGTTTCAAAACAGTTCTTGAGGTATATCAGACATTAAAGCAATCCTAGGCTTATTTCCACAAGCAGCCACTAAAGCCAGTGTATAGGCTCGCACAAAAATAATTTTGAGAAAATTAATGGCTTCTGCTTCCTTCTGTTGTTTTGAACAAAGTATATTCTGTTAGAATAGATCAAAGGAATCAAAACAAGGATCACAGGAGTTGCTATAAGCTGTCAGCGGTGTTATACCTAGACGAGCATCCTAGAGGCAACGTGAGGTGCTTCAGAGAAGAGCAAAGACAGCGGGCGGTTCAGTGACATTTGGAGTCACAGACTGACATTCTGCTCCATTTAATGACCAAACTGTAACTAGTTAGGGCAGCATAACATGAGCATGGCACAAACCCTCCATGTCATCTAACAGAGTATTTCACTTCAGAAACCTTGCAGTAGATAATTGGGAATAGCTTGTTCAAGGAATATTTCATCTAAAACCCCAACACTTAGGCAGTTGGCTTATACGTGAAGCATGAAAATGTTTACTCTTCTAGTAATCCCTCCTTTATTGTAGCATTTAATTACAGCATGACTGTTAGCACTACCACATTACAAGCTGTACAAAGAGTATTTCTTGGAGTTTGTTGTTTTTTAGAATGGCTATATTTTTAAATGGTTATGGGTTTTTTGTTTGCTTTTTTTCTTGGAGTAACTGTATCAGGTTCTGAGACAAAGCAGATGAAAGATGAGTATACGTTAAGAATAGTATAGCAAATATAGGAAATTTCCCAGTAATGTTGTATCGCATCTTCCAGTATATCCAGGTTGTTTGGGGGGTTATTAGGAGTGGCGTTTGCCTTATAAGCTTTTAATGTTAATGAAATCTGACTATTAATTCCTACTTTACTTTCCATAAAGAACACTTTCTTTCATTTTTATATATATA
>NW_009203128.1:50292-119876 GCF_000690835.1 Fulmarus glacialis | reverse complement strand
AATTATTCTATGATTCTATGATTCTAAGACTTTCTGCCCAGGTCCTCTGTAGCCCTACAGAGCTTTGTGCCCTGGCCCTACATCTTTCCTCTTCTCAAGGCAGACATAAACCAGATGAGGCATTGGATCACTCTCAGCAGTCATTCACAAAACAGCGGAAAGGTGAATAAAGCTTGCTCCTGAGAATGTTTTTGCTAGAATGTGAGGGGAGGCCATATACAGCATCAGAGAGAGTGAGGATTGACAAGGGAGAAGATGCTGCAGAGAAAGGCATCCAACTGCACATGTGTCTGTGTTGGAGGAGGGCCTGCAAGGCCCAAGAAGGAGACAGAGAGTTAATACTCTGGTAGGTGGGGAAGACAGAAAATAAACAAACCTCCTCATAGTCCCCTGGTGCAACTCACTGACTCTCTTCCAAAAATCAACCAAGAACAACTGACCACTTCTAGCCCACATGTGTCTTCTCTTCCTTTCTTCCCCTAAAGCTTCTTCAGACTTTGCTCCTGGACCTCTCATCAACAATTCCTAGCTCCCTAATCAAAATCCTGCAATATCTCTCAGCTTTCAGTGAACTCATTCCCCCCAAAAGCCAGTGATCTCACCCAGTCTCGGTTTATCTCTGAAATCTATTCATCACCATAGGATCCTGTGCTGCCAACCCAACAGTGAAGGCAAATCGGCTCATTTTTGTCTTCATCTGTGGGGCAACAAAATTCAATTTTACCTACATAGCTGAGAAGACTTGACTTGATTCTGCTGCTCAATGTTCTGATTAAGGGACAATCAATAAGGAAAGTATGAATTGCTCTACCTTGTTTCATAAAACATCTGTTCACCAGTGGCACAGCCAGACATAAAATAATGTCAATATCCCACAAAGGTATTCATATTTGCTGAGGTAGATGGAAGCTGCATGGCAGAAACTGCCAACATAGGAGAGGGGTGAAAGCTTTTTCATCAGTATTTTTCAGTAAGACCTTGCTCTTACAGATTAAATAATGGCATCATGCTTTAGAATGCAGGTAGTATAATAATCATATTAATACACTTTACTGAAACTGAGTAAAAGGACGTTGTCAAGTGCTTTTATACAGTTTCTAATGTAGGCATTTCACTCTCCATTGATTGTATAATAACCTCTCAACAGTTTGAAAATAACATCTCTTTCTCTCCTTGTTCTCTCTTACAGTAGTTGGTAAACATGGTTTCTGCAGTTATGGACCACAAGCCAAGATGGTAATGGACTTCTAAATTCAGTAGCAGTCAAAAGGTGTATCTATGGTAGCAATCAACGTCACAAATCATTAGCTCATGTTCCTTGAACTGCTGCCTCTACATTCACACCTTTGTGGTTGTGTACTAACAATATTTATTTCATTTCTCCCCTCAGTTGTCTTTTTAATTTTTCTGAAAAGGAAAAATAAAAGAAATAAAGAAACATTTTTCCATGCAATGCATAGTGTGCCATGTACGTAAGCCAAATTCTGCATTGATTTCTGGTAGCATAGCATGTAGGGTGCCTATTCTAACAGGGCAGTATGGGTTCAGAATGCAATGATCCAACTCTTCCTTATGTATGAGTAGCCAAGAAGAAGAAAAGAGCCTCCAAGAGCAGTGTGCTTAGCAGATTTTCCTGCCAGTTCTTTCACAAGAACAGACTTTTTGCAAACTGTCAGGAACTCATTTTGCTCCCCTTATAAGAGGGGGACTTCCTTTCTTTATGGACTCTCCTCCACCTGTTTCACTGTCTTCCAACTCCTGAATGTTCTGCTCTTCATAAGCTGAACTGTATGAGAACATACTACTGCACTTCCCTAAACTATATCAGAAAATAAGGCACCATATACACCCCAGAGAGAGAAGAGGCATTCTGGAGAGGACTTACTGATCTCTTTGTAGAGTCAGGCCCTTTATTATGTATGGTCAAGGAGACAAATATGGTGCTTAAACTTTGAGCATAACATCTGTAAACTCCTTGCCATGTAAAACTGAGTATAGCAACAATGAAATACCTGCATAATAAAACTGTCAAGTGCATCTGAAGTGGCTGTTCGACTCTCCTAGTAAATTCTCTTCATCCATTCCATATATTTGCTGTTTAAATACCTGATGACTGGAGAGTCGATGTGGTGAAATTACCTTATCTAAAAATATTCCTAGTGAGGAAGCGCCTCATTTATTTACTCTCAGAGAATTTTCTTTTGAACATTATTTTGGTCAATACTATTAAGCCAAAGCATTTTAAAGGGAAACCAGCATAAGCATTTAAAACCAGAATGATAATGATTTGCCACACGGAAGATAAGTCTTTGAGTGATTTTCAAACTCAAAGAAAAACAACTTTCCCCTTCAACGTATAACAATGTTATTCTCAGATAAGTCTATCCTATTTAGGTTTGCACAAAATAAGTCCTGTTGCAGTATACCTCTTACTCATCTACGTTCTAGGCTTACTCCTGTACTTCCCGCAGAGCTGTTGGAGGAAAGGGAGGAAAGCTTTCTACAGGTTCTACAATTACAGGTTTCAAAAGGCTGAAGGTCTTTGATGGGCACAGTAATAATTTTCAAGTGACCACTCAGTGATAACCATTTTGCAAGGTATCTGTGCACGATTGTCTTAATACAGGGTTTATTTTTAGACTATCAGATTTTAGAAGGTCCTGGATACAATATACCAAGAATATGAACTCAATCCCAGATATTAAAAAAAAAATCAAAGCAAATCTGACTGATTAAGCACAACAATAATAATCATTGTATATTGCATGGTGATGGGCCAGAACACGATACCCTAGGCAATATCTTCCTATTTATTTTTAGAAGAACCAGCCATCCTTTTTGAATACTAAATTCAATACATTCACTGCAAAATTTGTGGAATATGTACATGTCCTGCATCTCCAATGTCCCTGCAGAGCCTCTTGATTCCTCCTTGGCCATTTTTTATGGTTGAATCCCTAGCGCCAAACACTTCAACTAATCAGAGCATTACTTTCTAGCACGGTTATTTCTGGAACTCAGAACAATTCACTGCCTCTGAAACATCAAGCTCCTCTCTCAGATGTTATGCCTTCTACTAAAACAAAAAGAGATATTTATGGCAGATGTCATTGAAAAATAGCACAAAAGAAAAAGAATGATCTAAACATGATTTTAAAATAAAATCAATTTTGGGAAGACAAAAGCACACAGTATAAGTGTCCTTTTCTTATTTCTGCTTTGGTAAGACAGTGGATGCCATGCATAATACAGGTTTTTGGCTCTCTGCTGTTGACAGCATGTAAGAAAACACAAATCCCAGGAAACCAAGAAACTCCTAAGATTTGAAATTCTAGGAAAGCCTCCAGATGGACTGCCTTAGTGAGAGAGAAAGAATGTGACTACAAATGTCATCATTTGAGGCTTTACCTCAAATTGAAAATTTAGAAGCAATTGAATTCCTCTGCTTCTCTGT
Organism: Fulmarus glacialis; assembly: GCF_000690835.1. NCBI lineage: Eukaryota > Metazoa > Chordata > Aves > Procellariiformes > Procellariidae > Fulmarus > Fulmarus glacialis. The sequence goes on along the minus strand of NW_009203128.1, from coordinate 116,422 downwards.
TCAACACTATCTACGCTTCTAAGAAATAAACAAAAAGGACCTATTAGTCCCCATGATTTCAAGGATGGTGGGTTATTTCAAGAGTGGTGAATTCTGAATGCTTAGAGGCATAAATGCTTTTACTGTCAAGTGATGATTTATAACACATGGGCAGTAAATAAACCTAGTGAAGATCTGGACTGAGCAAGAACAGATCCACTTACAAGATAAAGACCCATGTTCACTAAAAGTGCGAAACAGTGACAAAGTTTCTCAGCTAGCGATAATGAATTTGAAAGTGAGAGAACTGTAGTAGCAGTTACAAGCCCAGTGTCACATGCATGGCTTTGTACCTGTGTAGCTTTAGGTTGTTGTTTTGGAAATGTACATTACAAAGTATGCAATATTCCTAACCCTGCCAAAGGTGCAAAACTTAAAATTCTTCAGATCCACGCCTAGAAGATTTCTCAAAAAGAGGCACAGTCAGAGCAACCAATGCACAAGTTTCAGGGTAGGCAGGATGCTGATAATAGCTCCAGAGGTACTGCATGGTGTATAGGATCACCAGGGAAAGTTAATGTGTCTCAAATGGGACATCATGAACATCCAAGATAGTGTTGAGGCCTTCCCAGTCCCCCGAGCACTTTGCAATCAGGAGCGAGACAAGACGGTTTAAAGATACATAGTCTTCCACTGAGTTTTAAGTCCTTAAAGCACATTACAGAGTCAGTCCTTTTAATCTCACAATTCAGTGTTTAATTCATATCTCCCTCCAGACCAACAGTGACTTCAGCAAGTCGTTTTTGCAACTTCCTAAATAGATTTAAAGGAGCTTAGACCAGAAAGGCTAAGATGAGTAAGTGAATTCAGGCAAAATAACTCTTTTAGTAGTTAAACCTGACCAAGGAGGTAAAATTAAATGTGTTCCACACACTTATATTTTTAAAATTCATTGGCCTATTGTATTGAAATATAACTTGTTTTCTTTGATTTAGTTGCTTAATAATCATACCACTATTACCTAATTCAAATAGGTTATGAGTGCATCTTTATAATCCAGGTCCTTTCTACAGAATATGCTGTATAATGAACAGCCACACAGCAGCTCGGGGCACAATAAGACCCTTTATTTTCGTTTCAGAGAGTCAAAGCTCTATATTTGGATTTAAGAGTTGTTAATTATTGCAGATAGCATTCTGAGAAATTTGAGTTTTGAGTAGTGGTTTAACAATCATGAATTAATTTACTTTAATATGTAACAAAATTCAGTTACCCAGAAAATGACTATTGAGGTGGCTCTTAACCTCAGCATCCATCACGGAGTTGTTACAGCACATTCACCACCTCGGCCAACCAAGGTCCCACCACCCAGGCTGTGTTAGAGAGCAGGATCAGAGCCTGAGACTCAGCTCCTACTCACTCTTTTCTAAAGGCTACCTGTAATGTTGGGCTCTCTGTACTTCAGTTCCCCATCTCTCAAACAGGGATAATGCAATGATGAGATCTGGGGAGTTCAGTTACTGTGGAAAATGTGGGAACAGAAACATCTTTGACACTGAGGACAACCTCTGATTTCAGAAATCCAGGGACCTGCTGTCCACAAGCAGTGAATATCTGCGTTAAGAGAAACCACTCTCTAAAAGAAAGCAAGAAAGGATTGTCCTTTACCGGCCCCTTTGATTTTATCACCTGTCACAGGATCAAGTGGTCCTTTCAAAATTTGTGAGAGTTGAAATATTATGGCCCCACAACAGTAGACAAGAAAAATGACCCTAATTTTTTTTTTTTGCAAGGTAAGCAGGATACAAGGAGAAAAAAATATCACATTTGTAGAATGCTTCTTATCAAAATTAATTCTGAGGACAGAGCTACTACAGGTAAAAAGTATTTGTCTCTGCTGATTTGTTAGGTTTGTGACATTGACTCATTCTCTTTGAAGCTGGCTTTAGATATTAAAGAGATCAAATGTCAGCCTGCTATCTTTTCGGGACTCTAATTCTGCTACCAACTCAGAAAAGAAAATATCCTGATTATGTAGTTACCATTAGTTTCTATTAAGAACCCTGACTGGAAGGAAAAAAGTCTGAGAATTAAAGCAATAATAATATTAGGTTTTGCTTTATGCTTTTTCACTTATAAGCACTAGGATTTTCATGAAATTCTTTAAGGGTATGTAAGAGCAATCTTTTTTTTTTTTAGGTCTGTCTAATGCAATATCTATCTATACAGAATTGTAACGCGAATTATGTGAAAATGTTACTAAAGCTGGGGTTGTACAGTCAGCCTTCTTCAGGATTTTTGAAAAACAGTGACATTCTTGTATAGAATTTTTTTTTAAGACTGTTCATTTGTATTATTCTATTGGAGAGAAAACTTGCTTGCGGATCAGAACTCTGCAGTGCCAGGCACAGAAGAAAAGACATTCACCTTCCCGCAACCCAAAAGACAATCTACATTTCCCTTGGAGTTGAGCTATTTGTCCTGAAACGTATATTTAAAATAGAGGACTGGATATGTGGAACTGTGTGAATGGAAAACAGAAAACACAGATGCGATTAGAAAAAGCAGTAGAGGAAGCCCAGGCACAGACGAAGACTTTGTTTTGAGAATATGAAAGAAAGGTACACGACAGAGTTTTTGGACAAACCACTGCCTGGAAAGGTGCTAAGCTCTTGATATAGTCAAGACATAAACCTCTGAACAGTTTTCATCAATAAACAGGTTCGATACATTCTGTACAATAAACAGGTTAGATGTACCCTGTATCTTTTTCAGTTTTTCCACCTAGTAAAAAGAACTCACAAGACCTCACATTTTATCTTAAATCCAAGGACAAAAGGTTTGTTGACATAACAGAAAAAAATCAGAACAAAACCACACTTACTCCATCTCAAGAGTTGCATAAAACAGAACTGTTGTCTTCTAAGAAGCTCTTTCGCCTTTTATATATACACATAGAAAGACATACGGTGGAAAAAGAAAGACTGCCATCCAAATTGGACTAGTACCATTCTAGAAGTGTATGATTTCAATTGCAGATTTTTATTTTTATTTTATTTTGTCTTTGTGGTTAATGGTTGCTATATTCCAGAAGACACAGAAAAAGTTAATGAAGTGTGCCGCTTCAAAGGAGCTGGTCTCCACAAGTGCAATGCAGGGTGACCTTACCTTATTAACATTTTGAAGATTTAAAGGCATATCACAAGACTATATACTCACATTAGAAAGATACTTCTGTTTCTAACTTAAAATCAAATGATTCACCTGATAAATCTCCAAGCCTTTTACAGCACTGAAATTCAGTTCTCTTAATGAGGACCAGTAATTGTAGATTCAAAGACTGCCCAAACCAGTCAGCAGGAGATAATATGTAATATGTAACCACAGGAAAAGCAAACTGGAAAAAGAAAGACCACTGGCTTTCATAAATCATTTTTTGACAGGAGGGTTATTTATCATGGGAAATAAGCTTAATCAATAATAGAGTGAAACAACCTTAATAAAAAAGGGAATCAAGCTCTGTTCTGTTAGAGCATTATAATTAATGTGGGTAGGGGGAGCGAGGAGAGGCAGAAAGAATTGTTACAGAGAATTGTTATTATCCTGACAAATGGATTCTGGATTGTTTCTAAAAGTTCATTTTCATCTAGCAGTTTTGAATGAGAAAGTACCAAGAATCACTTTTTTTTTTTTCTAAGAAGTAATGAGAACTTTTGAGGGAGGTGCCCAATTAAGGAAGAATTACTCATGTGATCAGTATATTTTTATTTGATCTCAAGCGAACGATGTAACCAATTATGACTGTATTAAAAATCAGCTTCCCTTGGTGGGGAGACCAAGAGAAGCTGATTTTTTTTCAATTTTTATTTCAATTTATTGTTATATATAAACCAAGTGTTAGCTTTTCCAAATGTCATCGTTTTTGTCCTGGGTTGATTAATTTGACAACTATGAGAGGAAAGGAAAAGCACCCAAGAGAAACTTTGAAAACTTGATGAAAAGAAATATTTTCATCTACATTAATATACAACTTGTTGTGTATTTATAGTTATTGTTATTATTCAGTCACTTTTCCTTTATCTTTCCAACTATTTTTATAGGTAGGTGATAATTCCATCAGATTTTGAAAACATCTAGCAATTTTTTTTCAAAACGTTGCACAACTTCATCTGCAAAAGCAAAAACCTACATATATCTACAATGTGAATATGTAGCCCGCTCAATGGGAATATGCATACCAATCACATACCATTTTTCTTAATCCACTTGGCCACAACATCAACATACAATATAAAAGAATGGAATTGTTAATGTTTAATAAAAAATTCTAAGACAAAAATCCTATCTGAAGAAAAACAACAAAATGAAAGAAATACCAGCCCCTAAAGGAAGTTCACAAAGGATTTTGTTGTAATTTTTTTGTGGAGGACATACAGTTACAGTAATCCCAAAAATACATTCATGGGGAGAAAGAAAGAAAACATATGTAAAGGTAAGAACGATGAAAATGGGAATGGAAAAATCAACAACAAATTTGTTGGACTGACTTAGATTCTGTATTTCAGTTAAGAAGTCCAAAATTCATGAAACTCAGAGTTTATCCTAAACCATAAAGGTAACTTTCTGCAAGAAACCCACCCCAAAGGGTTTAGTAATTTAACAATTTTAATAATTAATTTAACAATTAGCACCTCTAGCTTAGAATTCTGAATTTCAAAAGAGTGGCTCTTTTGTCAAGCCTCTCCTCTACAGAAGACATTTTGTTCCTGTTCCCAAAGTCCTTCTGAGCTCTGCTCAGTATTCCAACTGAGTATTCACACACAATCGACAGGTCAGAAAAAGCAGAGCAGCAAAATAATTCTTATCCAGGAGATCGTCTGAAAGCCTCTTAAAGTGTTCCCAGACAAGGAAGGGGAAAGGGAAGAAAAAGATTATTAGGTATCTTATTTGTTACAAATTATTCAGCAGCTCAAAGATCTGGAAAGCCAATTGGTTTTAGGAGGCGGTTGTTGAAAAGAACAGAATTTTTGATGCTTTAATGTGAAATTCTTAACTTTTTATTTTATCTCAGGATCAAAAAAATGTTTTCCGGTAACTTTTTACACAAGCCATGCCATATACTACTCTCAGCTTTTATTCTGATTGATCCTACCAGGATTAAACTGGCAATATTCCTGTTGACTTCAGAGAAGCAGGATCAGGACCCCTAGTCTTCAGGAACTAGTTAGTTATTTTTCCACTCCCGATTTACATCAATACAGTGTCTTGAAACTGGTGGAGTAAGATAGATATAAAGTGGCAGGAAAGTAGTATAAACATTAGGTTTTCAAAGTGTTGTACCCTAGGCCAAATTCTTCTTCAGGTTCCACTGGGAATAGTTTCAATAACCTAATATATAAAACAACCCCAGAATTCAGCCTGTTCTTATTTTTCCATCCAGCACTGTCACCTAGCCGTAACTTCTTGCTTGAAATTAAATGCTCAGCATTTCCCCCTTCATATTCTCTTTTACTGCACAACGTCTGTGATGCAAAGTTGGGTTACTGTTAATTTAATTACATGGTAGGATGGAGAACAAAACACGTTATTCCAGTATTATTGATAGTCAGTAGCAGCACCTACTGGTACCCTCATATATTCCCTCTGGAGAATGTACCACTTTAATCATGCATAGTGCAGCAGTGCAAATGTGCTTTCTATACTCTTTTACAGCATTGCATTTAGGTATTTTCTACTTATCTCTTCTAGAAATGCATGGACTGTGCAACCTATTGTAAATGTGTAAGAGTCACAGAAATGGAACCCAGTTCTATATTAGTGTGTACTTCTTTACAGAAGCCATTACAGCTGCAAAAGAAGAATCTTTATTCTGCTGGGAAAGACATGGCAATAGTGATTGACCATCTCTTTTCCCGGCTTGCTTGCAATAAAACATTTATCCATAATCCATGTTTAGTGCTGCAGGTGGCATTGTTACTGTTCAAAGAACCCTGCTCAGCATATAATGTGGTCGGCACTTCATCTTCCTGAAAATGAATCTTGAAAACTTCTTGAATTATATATCTCCTCCTGCTTTTCAGTGGATCCATAATTTTCTTCAGAAGATGAATTGCGGACAGCGGCACTGATGAGAATTAAACTAGCAAGGTTCATGTTAAGAACATAGTCAGTAAATCAAAAACTGAAAGTAATGCCAGAGATTCAAAATCATAGACTGACAATACCCTGAAATACTAGATATGATGGAGTCTGGTAATGAAGTCATGAGGTTAAACATCAGCCTGTCATAGACACCCACATGTTAAAGTACCATAAACCTGCACTCCTCCTAGGAACAATGAAATCACTCTTACTGCACATGTGGAGGAGAAAGAAGCCTCAGACAACTAATTCTAAAAGGAAGAGCCTATATGCATCAAAAACCAGAGAGCTAATCTCTTCAAATGCTAATAAACAATGCCAATAACCACAAAGAGCTTTGTGAAGTTACCACTGGGGATATTCCCCAGCATGACAATCAGAAAGCTATGTGTTCAACAGCAACGGAAAGAAAACTCCATAGCTTTAGAAAATAATTTTTCTTAAAAAAAAAAAAAAAGAAGTTATCCTAAAAACATAATAAAAAAATCTCACTCCAAAGCCATCATATTCACCTTTAGAAGCAATCATATTAATCCTGTTTAACTGAAATCATTAACTAGTAATACATGGTACTTATATCAATTTATTGTGTAAATATTTTAATAACACTTTCTGTTTTCTTGATGAATAAACCTGCCAAAATAATTTGTATACCAATCCCATCAGCTGTCTATGTGAAGCAGATATTCTGCTCCAGTGGCTGTTTCCTTGTCACATCTGTAGGATAGTGAAGACCTCCAAGAAAGGTAGAAAAGAGGATTCACATCCTATACATTTTATATTTCTGCCTTCAATTGCATGCACATTCCTCTCCTTGTGTCGTAAATATTTCTACTTCTCTGTTGACAAATATTTTGCTCAGGAGAAACACACATAGGGGCAAATATTTAGTACAATGTGCAGGGATTTAGCTGTGTGATTATGTTAAAGTTAATGGGAGTCTTGCAGCTACGGCTGTGTGCATGCATGGACTCTTCACCTCTGTACAGTGCTTTAGGCTTTCAGGAGTGTCAGACTTGAGGAAATTGATGGGCTATACTCGCATCTTAGTGCATCCAGATCTCTCTGTATGGGATTTATGTGCGGAAACCCACATGTGGCAAGATAAGACAGTATTCTTAGTTTATAGAGGTAACTATATTAAATCATGAAATGCTTAACATTATAAAACTCACAGCTATATGCAGGAAGTAATCTTCCTCTTTTAAATGAGAACTTTGAATTTGCACAGTCCTTGTGGAAACAGACTGCCAGCTCTAAACATCACATTTCTCATTTACCTACAGAACTGATACAGGACAAATGGAAGCACCGTGACTGTCCTCCACAGGGTTCACCAAAATCTCTCGACCTTGGCCAGGATAAGAGGGTAATTCAAACTTTGTGTCAATAGGATCTTCACACATTTACTTAAGCTTCCCAGTCTAACGGTGAATTCTGTGGCATGTCAAATAGGGGCTAAATCAAATCCAGCAATTTTCCACTGCTCTGATACATGCTCCCAAAAGACGACGAATTTAAAAACCAGAGCTTCAGTTGATATAAATTAGCACCATTCCACTGAAGCTAATGCAGCTGCATTGATTCACAGCCACTGAAGTCTTGGACTCTGGTCTCACAAATATGATAAAAAGTTCCATTTGCTAATGTAAACATATATTGATGGTTTATCACATAAATTCATTCAGCAAAATGCAAGAATCAGTACTGCTTTTTTAGTAATAAATTGCTATAACAGGTACGAATCAATTTTGAGCTTTTAAATAATATACGTACTTCAGTCACACAGTAATCCTGCAAGTATGCCATTGCCTTTTAAAACACCTTTTTTCTTAGTGCCCCTCTCCTGATGCAAGACCAGAAATTGCACAACCACTCCTATGACTGTAGACAGCAAATTTAAAATACCCTTAATTGGAAGCTGAAAAAACTAAGCATGCTGCACAATGGCTGAGACACAAGACTTATGGTTGTTTACTGTAACACTAAGACAGTCCCATTAACAAGAATGATGGGAAACTGCATCCTGGCATTATTCTTAGCAAAAGACTTGACAAATATGTTTTGTAAATGAAGGAGCTACAGCAGAGAAAACATATAATACAGTTTTCCCCCCTTTTTCCCAGTGAAATGGTTGCATGTTTAATGCTTTATACATTATTCAAGGCTCCATTTTCCAGGGTTCATCAATACCCAAGTCCACAGCAGCTAGAAGCTTGTAACAACTGACAAATGTAGACAAAACATGCTGCTTAACCTAAGAACAGTGGGTCAGAGAACAAACAGGAAAATTTATTGTCTTCGCTATATTACTGTTGGAATGGAGAAGTAAATGAATACCATACGTTATAGCTTATCACTTACAGTATGAGTGTATCATGAACAGCCCAGCATGTCCTACTTAAATAATACTGATGGATAACATGCAGGCAGCTTTTGTTCATTGCTGAGGTTTTGTCTTGTCTACATGTTGTTTATACTTATTTAGGGCGAGAGGAAGAGACAAAAGAATAGCGAGAGTCATGCTAGGGGCTCACACAATCCCCTTCCTCAGTGTATCCATAATGAATCTAGACTGTGCCTACCGTGGAAGTTATTGCAAAGAAATAAAAAAGTCTTCTTGGGATAAAAAGTGGATTCTACAATACATTCTTAGACCAGACATTATATTGTTTCCCGGCTGTACTTGTAAGCAGCTCTGCAGAGGACAAAGGAGAAAAGGGGAAAAAAAAAAAAGCGGGGGGGGGAGGAATAGCAACCTGAGTTTTATTGCCTCTGCCTGCTGGACAACTGTATGGAGATTAGCAATAATTTTTATATTCAGTACAGTACCTCTGAAGGTGACTCAGGAACTTATGTGAACTAGAATTCTAGCAGAGTATAAGCAAACCTCCAAACCTGCGGTGCTGTTTCTCTATTGCCCTCAGTATATTGTATAACCAGACCATTACACCTATGCAAAGCAGGCCAAAATGCACCTCTCAATTGCAATGGCGTGGCATTAACATCTTCAGCACGATTTCTCAGGTTTCTAGTGTGAGGAGATCAGATTGCCTGAGGATCTCATCACACACTGTCATCACACTATTTCAGACTTTATGCTGGTGCTGTGCGAATGGCAAATGGGTAGGAAAAGGCGTTGCATTCTTAAAAATGTAATTCAGAGCCATTTTACATTCGCCCTGCTAGTGTACCACAAAAACTGCAAAGCAGCGTAGAATCAAGCGCCACATAAAGGAAATAATTGAACAACATGAGGGATTCTTTTAAATTATTATTAAGCTTTTTGCTATTCAGTGGGAAAACAGAAAATAAAACACACACCCCATAACGTAATTTTTCCCTAAATAATTGAAGGTAGTTGTGATTGAAGGATCAGATTTATAATTTTTCATAATTTAATTAAGTCACTAATATTAACCACAGGAATTAATTTGGTCTGACACCTTTACAAGCAGGTTTTTACCAATAGAAAGAAGATATTCCCACCCCAACATGAATTAAAGAGTGCCTGTCTACTCACAAAACTGTATTATTTTAATTAAGATTTTGCAGCCACCACATATTAATTTAAATCTGACCTATATCTCTGTAAGGTAATCTAAACTAACAAGTCAGGTTTGAATAGATCAGAGCTCCTTACACAAATCGCAGTGATTTTAATGAAGCAGCTTGATATTCCATCTGTATTTACTCTAGCATGATTTTGTGATGTACGGCAAGCCTCCCGTGAAAAGTATTTCAAAAAGGAACTCAGCTTCAAAAAGGGAACAAGATAGGATGAGTTCAAAATGGGACTCAGGTGTCCAGTTCTCAGTGGTCCAAATCTCATATTGGTCAAGATGACCACACTCAGCAAAATATCACATGGTGGTGATTTCTATGCATGCATAAATTGGTTCATTTAATACATACTGCTTGTTATTATTGGTAGATTTATGCTTGGTATAAATAAAGGATACAGATATTTAATGAGGTACAAATTAAAAAAAAAAAAACAGTTCTTGGAGCTTCTTTACCTAGTAAACAGTTTTTCTTTCCCACTGCCACTTCTCAGCACTCATTTTCTTCCCCGTGTCCCAGAGATTTGTAGTTCCTTAAGGCTGCCAGTTGCTTATGCAGACCACAGTAAGACTCAGAAGCTCTTCTGGGATGTAATCAACTTGGCATAATGTGTTTTCCTTTCCAATATAAAAACTGAGTTAGCAAGGCTGGCCAACATAGCTCTAAGTAATTACATGAAGAAATTGAGGCTATTAGATGACCAACATGGAGAACCTGTGTCAGTGCTGTTTAAAAACCATCCCCAAATCTCGTAGGGTCTCCGCATGAGCATGGTTACGGAGACAAACTGTAGGTCACTAGCAGGCACTTACAGTATAAGTTCAAATTCTTGCTTTTAACTACTAAGTAACTATAAGAAAGGCATTGCTTTTATTCCAAAAAGCAGGAAGGGTAATAAACGCGATTTCTAATTCTGCATTGACTATAGCCTTGTATGCAGTCCCCTGGCATCAGTCTGACTTGTATTTATGTTCAATACTTTTAATCCATTCCCACTTTTCCTAAGCACATAGCATAGTCCTTTCTTCTTCTAGAACTTCATGATTATGAAGGACTGTACAGGATATGTTTGCAGGTTGTAAAATGTCATGGAACAAGAAGGCCAGATTATACGTGGTCCTGTATTCCTGGCAGGACTGTACTACGCAATATATTGGAGAAGGCTCTGGTTGTAGGACTGAGTCTACAAGACTCGGTGCTGGGAAGTCTTCCACTAGAATACTGAACATCTGCTGCCTCAAATCAGAGACGGTAAGAATCCTACCATTAAAACCAAGCACTTCCAGCACCATAAGCCAACTGCAGATGTCAAAGAAGGTTTAGAAAAATAAACATGAGAGAGAAAGAATTGCTGCATGGGACTTTGATGCAGTCTGGAAAAACTTATTCCTGTTACAATGTATTTTTATTTTAAAGTCTAAAAATCTCTGGGTTTTGTTATCTACACAAAGGTGAAAATTACTAAATAAAGGTCTGTAAAATATACTTGACAGAAAAAAGAAGCCTTACTGGTAACATACAGGGAGAAAAATTAGCCAACCCACACAGCCGAGCTCTGCTGTGACACAGCAAAGGCTGGACTATGTCACATGAAAATTTTTGTAGTAGCTTGGTTTATTTGTCTCAAAAAACTCATTTTACTCTGCTATAAACTGAGAGCAGGAGCCACCAAAACTGTCTCTTAATCTCAGGCAAATGATCCCACCACCACTAAAGGAGAACCTCCAGGACAGACATTTGATCCAAAAACCTGTTTCCCAAACAATGGCAGATTTGTCTGGGCATCTTAAATATAATTCTACGTGAGATACTTGCACTTGGTACCTTATGTGGCATCTGTTTGCCTCCATCTCATAGCGTCTCTCTCATAACATACTACAGTGTATGTTATTCTGCTATGAGAAAACTCTAACAAGAGATTTGCATTCCAGGAAGTCATCAGACAGAAACCCTGGGATATGACTGCTAATCAAGAGATTGATGACATCTGTAGCAGAGCAGGTGGTGACATTCCACTCGTCCTGCTGCAGGGCCTCTCAGTTATCAAGGCTGTTCTTGCAAATTTGGAAAATTTGATCTGTAATCTTTGCCATCCTCCAGCACTCAGGAAGATCGCATGGACAGCTAAGCACAAATATGGATCTCCAAGCACAAATTAATCCTTGCAAAATAACCAAGTGATAAACCCTCACATCCACTCTGAACTTTCGAAGCCATAACACACGATCATTGCCCCATGAGAAAACTCTAACAAGAGATTTGCATTCCAGGAAGTCATCAGACAGAAACCCTGGGATATGACTGCTAATCAAGAGATTGATGACATCTGTAGCAGAGCAGGTGGTGACATTCCACCGGCATTGCCCCCGGTTGTGTCTGCTGGTACTAGCACAAGAAGGAGGAGTTTGGCTCTGCAATGTTTGTAGCTACCTTCAGGCAGAGGCAGCTATCAGATTTATTTTCATCTTTGCTGTACTCATCATGCGCAGGTCCCTCAACCTGCATATAAAAGTCCCCCCAATCTTGACAACCCTCCTCGGGTCCCTGTCCAGTTTCTCAGTATCCCTCTAGAACTGTGGGTCTCAAAACAAGACTCATGCTCTGAGTAGCGAGACCAGCACCACAGAGAGGGTTGTAACAACTTTCCCAAACCTGTTTGGCCACACTCCAGATGTCGCAGGTATGTGGTTTGTGGTATTTGTGACAAGAGCACACTGTTTGCCCTGCTCTAAACCTTAGCTCCTTTTGAGCAGGGCTATTTTCAGCTGATCAGCTCCCAGCTTGTATCAGTATCTGGGCTTATTTTGCCCCAAGGTGCAGAGAGGAAGCCAAATACAAATCTCCTGATGGCAATATAAGACCTTACAGGTCTACACGCATATATTATCATCAGGTATTAAATAATGTTCATGTTTCCTCTGAGATGTGCAGCCAATATATCTCAGTGCATCTTATTTATTTGCAAGTTCCATCTAACTCAGTACTAAGAACAGCAAAATAGCAACTTGAAAATAAACTAGTATCAATCTTATTGAAAGAACTGGCAAGCTTGACAGTGACCCGGGTACATCCCCTTCTGTTCTTTATGACATTCTGATACAACCTCTAGCGTCTGCAATTCATTTGCCTCCTACTCTGAAGCATTTATTGAGAAATAACCTTGAACTTGACTTGTCACTGTTCCCCAGGCAAATTATTATGTGTTCTTTAGATTCTTTCACCCTACGGTATTTAACAATTTTGGTTTCTTGTCTGGGTTCATTCAGAGCTTCAAAGTGCAAAACAAAAGAACAACAGAAATGTGCAAGTAATGCAATAATTTTTCAAAGATGTTCTATGTGGAACATAGCTAGAGAAGGGTAGAGAAGAGAAAATTGCTAGTGTCATAAAAAATGACAATGCTAAATGTAAAATAACAGTAAGGGTACTACTTTGCTTTATACAATAATTTCTGGTCATTAGCATCATCACCAATTGGAAAACATGATTAGTATACATGCTTAAACATATATTCCATTTAGAAATTCTGAGGCTCAGAAATATCTGCAACACATAAACTTGCACAAGGAAAGCACCAGGAGACTGAAAGCACAGTGAACTTCTGCTTCCTTGCTGAAATTTTTTTTAAAAGAAAGTTATCTGAAAAGGATTGGAAGTCTGTTCTACACGGTATTTGTGACAGACAAGAGCTATTCCTTTGTCCACTAGATATTCAAACCAGAGACAGCAAATCTTTTCACTATATCACACACAACTGGATAGAAGGAAATCTCAAACAATTTTTATTAAAAGTGTCACTATCTGAATAATAGGGGGGGAGTGGGGAATGATGGATGAATGACGGACACCAAAAACCCACATAGCAGATGCTTACCAGCCAAGAGCAAAGCTATAGCCAGTCTCCTGCAGAACTGTAACCTTTCCTTTACTACCATTTAGCAAAGGCTAATGTCAGACAGTGGATATAGGGTGGAGAAAACAGCCCTTAAAAAGAAACTGCTTGTTGGCTCAATAAAACAGCCAGATTCAGGCAGTCACTGCTATAGAGATATTTAATAAAACATTTATTTTGCATTAATTGCTGTTTTAAGGTAAAGTTATTTAAATTTTTTTGTTCTTACTAATTTCTAATTTATTTACTATGATGTAAATTTGGACATTTTCAGCAGTGGGGAAAAAAACAGAAGAATAACCCTAAGTTGACTGGAAGTTATGATTCACTATATTTTTTGCCTCACTTTTTTATTGCACATAAGTGCAGCCTTATTGTTGCTTATAAACAGATGTGAATCTGTCCCTACTATCACACTTAACTCTTGTTGTGGTTTAACCTGGCAGGCAGCCAAACCCCACGCAGCCGCTCGCTCACTCCTCCCCCACCCCCGGTGCAGCGGGGAGATAATCAGAAGGGTGAGAGTGAGAAAAACTCGTGGGTTGAGATAAAGACAGTTTAATAGAACAGAAAAGAGAAAATAATAGTAATAATGATAAAATATGCAAAATGAGTGATGCACAATGCAATTGCTCACCACCCGTGCTGACCGATAACCAAGTAGCGATCGGTACTTCCTGGATCACGCCTACCATTCATACACTGAGCATGACGTCACATGGTATGGAATACCCCATTGGCCAGCTGGGCTGGCTGTCCTGATTATGTTCCCTCCCATCTTGTGTACCTAGCTCAGTCAGTAGGCATGGGAGCTGTCCTTGGACTAGGAGGGCACTTAACAACAACTGAAAACATCAGTGTGTTATCAACATTCTCGTACTAAATCCAAAACACAGCACTAGGAAGAGATTTAACCCTATCCCAGCCAAATCCAGAACAACTCTGCAAGGGAAAATAACAAAACCCTTGTAACAAAAACTGCAGTGACACATAATGTTTTTTTTAGTCTACCTAGTCCAAACTGAGTCAATTAAAGGGCTACTGTGAATAAAGCTAAAAACATTGACTTTTGCTTCACAGAATACTCTAACCAGGCAACGACTTGTATCCATGTTCATTTGCTGCCCTCCCCAATTATATAACAAAAGTGCCAGTTACATTTTCAAAAAGCAACCATGTCTTCTCCTAGTTGTTCTTATATGATCAAAAGCCTGTCGGAAGATGTTTTGCCTCAGCTTCCTCTGGCTCTCCAGTATGAGAAATCTGTCAACTCTCTAATGCTCTCACAGTCCCTCAAAAATACTCCTACAGACCTGCACCTTGTTACCTCATTTACCTACTATCTAATTCTGAAAGCTTAATAAAATCTCAACGTACCTAAGGCTTGGATCCTACTAAGACATAACATACATCACTAAGTTGCAGTGTGCATATGAACTTAGGTTAAGCCAAGCACCTGAAACATTGCCATGCTGCTTTCCCTGACCACCAGATATGCTCACAGATGATGACTGAATGCAAGCCTTGTGAACTGCCTTTGGTTAATCTTCACATTAAAAAAAAAATAATAAAAAGCATACAACACTAATTTATTTTTCAATAAAAGACATTCTCCTGTGTCTTCAAATCAGATGAAATTCATAGAAATGTAAAATTACAGCCTAATTTTACTGTGTTTAGTTACCCTGCATGCACCTCTTCAGACAGCACCAGTTTGATGGGTGCAGTATGAACATACTGCAGTTGCCTGTCTTGTTTTTCTCCATGATGAACTTTAGGCTGCATGCTGTCTTCAGTCCTTGCACAGAGCTCAAATGAAAGTCAATAGGAGATCTGTTTTAGATCAATGCCATTATATGGCCATCTATAAACAGAGGTCTGCAGGTTGAAAAATAGTCATTATCCTTTTGGTCATGAGACTTGGCCAGTTTGATATCTGAAACTAATTTTTCTGGAACCTAATTATACCTTTCACAGGGCTCCAGATGACATTATGCAGTGATAAATTTACCTTACCTTCTTCTAAGCATGTTAGAGACAATACAATGTTTTTGGCTGTACATACAGATTGGTTGGCCTAAAGTGAGTAAATTGGTGAGTACTTTAACAGTCTGACCCTAACTGACTTTTCTGATCCTGAAGCAGCATCCCTCGTTTCTGAATGCTCTGTGTTGTGTGTGTGCACGCACACATGTGCTCATGGAGTCTGGCAAACCAGGTTAGATCCAGATTTCAGTAACAACAGGGTAAACGAAAAGGTAACTCCATGGAACTATTAGACGATTTGCAGTGCCTGTTTGGCATTACTCTAAGTAGCTGTTTCTAGAATTATTCAGTACAAAGATCCCATAAAAAAGGAAAGGTTATACTGGATAATTTTACTTAGAATATGAGCAAAGCTAGTTATTGTCTTAGCACGGTATACACATGGAATATATAAGCTATTTACCTTCATTAAAAAGAATGCTATCCCCAGCTTTGATTAGTTTTGTTGTTCTCTAAATGAAACACTTTCCAAATTAATCTGCAAAGAGAAGGGACAGAACGGAGGCATTATTGGTCTGAGAGCTCCACTGAAGGGTATATGAAGGAACAAGCTGATGAATATTTTATTAGAAAAAAAAAAGGTATGTGAAAATAAAATTGAATCTGAAAAAAAAAAGAAAAAACAAAATCACAAGATAAAGTCCTTATATAAAAAGTTAAAATTCTCCACTTGCTTTTGACGGCTGCTGTTTTTATTATTAAATGTTTTGCTGAGAGTCTGCATTTTGATGTTAACATATGAAAATACGTTGACTGGCACAGAAAAACAAACTCATAAATTTCAACTTTAAGTATCTGGTTTAATGTATTATTGTACTTTATTGGCAATATTCCACCAGCAAATGTCTTTTTATTATTGTATCCCCTCTTTGCAATAAAGAGGACTGCTGTTGACTGGCTTCCACTTGGGGAAATATGAAGTCATTGTTTCTTTCCAGCTGTGGGCAAGAAATAGTTTTCAAACCATGCTAAAGTTACAAAAGTGTACTCAGAAAAAATATATAGCAAGAAATATGTTAGTACCTTTCATAAATTTTCAATATGTGGATACAGCAAGATAATTTCCAAGCATAAACAGACCCAGCAAAGAAAATATATTACCTTAAATCAGGTATCGTTCCCCTGTATGACGACAAAAGATGGGTTGTTTAATAGCATAAAACAAGTAGACTTCAGCCTAGTACGGTATGATACTTGAAATAGAAACAGAAACTTTAAATTTTTACATAAGTAGTCTACCATCTCTGGCTAAATCCTTTAGCCCTAACTGAAGCAAAACTCACATTGGCTTCAGGGAAATCTTAGCCTGTCTACAGGGGTATTGTTGAATTAATTCAAAACTTTGGAGCACTTCAGTAGCCAGAAAACAAGTAAAAAGGAGAATCGAGGCATTTATCCTAAAACGCATAAATAGGAAACAGTTGTGAAAACTATGGTCTTCGTGAGAGAAAGGAAGCACCAAGCCATAGACGTTGCCTCAGATGCTTGTGGCAGCGATGTGTTCAGCAGCTAGGCTTACAGCATACAGGAGGAGTGCTACCAACAGCCAAGTGCAACACCTTATGCCCTTTCTTTAATTTTCTGTCTTTTCTCCAGTTAATCATGCACAAAACCCCCTTATTTTTTGTCAAGTGAATGATTACATGAAAAAGCTCTTAAAAGAAATTGTAATGCTGTATAATAACACCGT
Organism: Fulmarus glacialis; assembly: GCF_000690835.1. Classification (NCBI taxonomy): domain Eukaryota; kingdom Metazoa; phylum Chordata; class Aves; order Procellariiformes; family Procellariidae; genus Fulmarus; species Fulmarus glacialis. The sequence continues at coordinate 99,110 of NW_009203128.1, read as the reverse complement.
TACCACAAATTAGCAAACTCACTTTCACTGGACAAAACCTATTGTCACACCCTTAGTTATGCATCAGTTCGCCCTACACCAACATACATATGCACGCTGCTTTGCCTCTGGCACATCTGCCTGTTCATTGCTCCGTGTGAACCAAAAGACTACTGAAACCAACTTTTTAACCAAGGAAGCCCAAGGAAGGGCTGAGAACCGTCTTCTGACACAAAATCAGGCTTTAAGCAAACGAATAATCTAGGGCCACCTGGTAAACATGGTTTTTCCTGGTGAGGTGCAGTCCTGCACAGGCACTCAGTCTGCATACATGTCCTTCAGTCTAGGCATTTTCCTTGGAAGCTGAACAATGAAACATCAGCCTGCAATCTATTAGTTAGCAATCCTACTGCTACAGTTATTCGCTAAACAGATGGTTGAAAACCAGCTATTTCAGATGATTTTCACACTCTTCTTGCTGAATTTTATTTATGATTAGCTAGTAAGGTCCATTATGGAATGACTCATTGTATTAATATTTGATATACAGGTCTAAGTTAAAACCTAGACTCTTTTATGGGCAATATTTGCATCATTTTTAAGGCAGACCCTTAGCATTTTTAAATTTTTCATACATAGCAGTTGGTATGAAAATTTTAATTACATCCAAGGATCCACTATAAAACCCAATGATTTATTGACATATTGAAAGTTGATCGTAGAAGGCGGCACCGTCCTACTCTAAGCAACAATTGATGGTTTCAGTCTTGGTCCCAGTGGATATGGGTCAATTGTGCTGTAAAAATCTTTGACACTAATTGGTGATCCTCCAGATTAGCTTATTGGCAGTGACCTACGGGGAAATTTCTTTTGTTTGTGTTATACTTGCTCTGTGGGCGGATAAAAAGCTGCAGTTTGGAGGCTTGTGAATCTATGTTTCACAAGCACTAAATACAATGAAAACTAAACAGATCCCTAATTCAGATATAAATGAAGTGACATGATTGTAGAAATGAATTGGTTCAATGAATTGGAAGCTGTATTTACTTCTTCAGCAATCATTCTTTTGGGATTTTAAATATAAGACCTTGTGCACTGCTGTATAACATACAAGTCCTGATCCAAAATCTGTGGAAGTTATTGGAGGCATGTGACTGACATTATCAGGCAATCTTAGTGGACAGTATCATGATTTTAAGCCTGCATGCCAAGTTCAGTATGTCAAACAATCCAACACAGATGTGCACAGCAAGAACATTTCACCTTAAGATACAGTAACATACAGTTAATAGGGAGCTGATAACACTCTTCCTCCCTATTACTGACAAAGGTGGTGAAAGACACTGCCAGCCAACAGCAAGGACCCTTGAAATTCACTGCCAAGGAAAGCTGGGCTTCTCTCTCCTTTCTAGAAGGGTCTGTGTCCTTTAGAAATTAACATCCTGGAGCCATTTTTCTAATAAAAGATGTCAGGTAGATAGGTAAGCTCCAGGCTCCCAAACTATACAGCTTCCTTCCAGTGACCACTAGGGAAAAAGAAGCTACTTGCCAAATAGCAACTAGACTTCTTCCAGATGTGGTTATACACATCTGCACATCACCAGCACACAGGTTGCATACTTTTGAGTTCAGACCTTGCCTAGTAGTACCTGTAATAGCACGTACCGCAGGTCCCCATGCTTTGCACCAACGCAACTAAAGGAGTTTTTCCACTCTTCCCGTTCCTTCTCAACTGTAAAGTGTCAGATGTGCCAGGTGTCAAAAACAAATAGGCGGAAGGTGATCTATGATACCTTCTCCACGTGATTCATGTAATTTTCTTTGCCCCATGTAGTGATGTTCCATACCCATATTTCAGTGTGGGCACCTCAGAAGCAGGATTTAGTTCAATGAAGGTAGATACAAGAAAACTGGACAAAGAGCAATTGAAGCATGAGTTTGATGAGTGCAGCATCTGCTTAGGGGGCTCCAAATATGTCTCGTAAACATACAAATAGTCTAAAAACCAGCCAGAATTCATGTCTTGGATGGACATGTATTCCGGGATGCCACTTATGCTCTGCAGAATATGATCTAAGAATTGCAGGGAATCCACTCTGGCCACCTCTTCATGCCTTTCAGAGATCCATTTTGAAACGCAGTTCTGTTTAACAGCAAGAGGTGATCCACTCATTACAGCTTGGAACTGTGGGCTAGCGTGTCTGGCTGTCTGCTTTTACTGGCATTAATGAGGGAATCCTCCAGGCAATCCTATTCTACTCACAAACAAAGCAAAATACCCTGTCCTTCTTCGCTAGAACTTGTTATTTTCTGTATGTGAGGGCTGAATGCACAATGACCTACCTTCTTTGAAAAGAAGTTCAGACAAGTTTGCTCAAGTCTGTCAGTCAAAGAACGTCACCTTGAACTGAGATTGTTCTGGACTTAAGACTAGACAAAACCATTTTCCTTTTTATGCCCTGGTTACAAAGGAGGAAGATGAATAAATAAGCAAAACAACAAACAAACCTGCATTTGATTTGCAAAGACCCAAATTTGCATGTGGACAGTTGCTGAAAAGACAAACTCAGCTTATCCTTTGGAAACTTTTACTTTCATTATGACTACTTTAACAATAAGGATTGAGGTGGAGGCAAAAACCTAAAACCTGAACAAAATACAAACTGCTTCCTTCCTGATCTGGCACATTCCACTGACAAACAGATAAAGGGAATTTTTAATGCAACTTTCGGTATGGTTAGATTCTGTTTGTCTTTATTCTCTCCAATATTTTGTTTTTAACAGACAGATGAATGGGATGACTTTCCTTGATTCATTGGCACTGCTAAAGCACTGACTTCTTTAACAGCAATCATAAATGGTTTCAAGATACGAAACAAGTGTTCCAGCATGGTCCATTGAGCAGAATGGAGAACAATGCCTTCCCCAGTGTCACTGCACATGATATGTTTAATGTTTGCTACCGTACGTTCCAATCAAAAGTGCTTTTAGTCATGTACTACATGGGATTCCATCTTGTTTATATTCTCTGAAAAAGCTGCACAGATAGTAGTAGTTTGATTTTCCGGGTTCAAAACTCTGAACTGCTCTTTTATACACCAAATCTTCCTAGCCCCTTTTATTTCCTTTTATTATTATCATTTATTTATACAAATATATTAAAGTACAACACTTAAGCATTAGAAAGTGTTAATTATTGGCTTGAAGAGAGTATTGAATCTACAACAATTTAAGTTTACTATAGCTATAAATGTATTACACCACCACTCCGCTTGCAGCTGTTCATGAAAGCCACAATACACTACTGTCATTCTCAATGTCTTGAAACATTTCTCAACAAGCAACATTTAGAGCTGATAGAGAAAAATGAACTTTTATTTATCAGAACATTTCAAAATTTTGTTTTTATTTGTTCACAGATGAAAGCTAGAATCTTAAAAATTCTTAGAGAATAGTTTTAATAAATTTTGATTAATTTGAAGTGTTGTATTTGACTGTGATAACGTATTTTTAAATAAAATAATCAATTTCAAAAATGTTAAATACTTCAATACCATATCAAGTAGATATTTATCTAAATTGAGAAGCTGATTTGTGGAGATAAAGTATTATGACATCATGATATTTTCCTTGAGCAAATTATTAGATGTTTTTCTTTCCTAATATCTTTATTGGGTTAATGACCAAAAAACAAAATCAAATTTAAAATAGGAGTGACAGTTTAAATATAATCTACGTCCATTAAGGAATATTAGTATAATTTCTTATTTGCAGGAAATAGTATTTTGCCCAATATTTAGCTGCTGAAGTTTTCTCTTTCTCTTTTTTTAAAAACACAGTTTCCAAGTATATAGCTATTTTAGTTAAAAGTTTTATAATACATGAGCTCTCATGGCATTAATTGTCTGTCTTGTAAAGAATACTAGTTACTGACAAAGAGAAGGTAACTTGAGATAATTTTATTTCAGCAAGAAATTCAATAGAAATTTCTTCAAAAAGAAAGACATTGAGGTGCTGGAGCATGTCCAAAGAGGGGCAACGAGGCTGGTGAAGGGTCTAGAGCACAAGTCTTATGAGGAGTGGCTGAGGGAACTGGAAGCCTGGAGAAGAGGAGGCTGAGGGGAGACCTTATCACTCTCTACAACTGCCTGAAAGGAGGTTGTAGCGAGGTGGGGGTCGGTCTCTTCTCCCAAGTAACAAGCGATAGGACAAGAGGAAATGGCCTCAAGTTGCACCAGGGGAGGTTTAGATTGGATATTAGGAAAAATTTTTTCACTGAAAGGGTTGTCAAGCATTGGAACAGGCTGCCCAGGGAAGTGGTTGAGTCACCACCCCTGGAGGTATTTAAAAGACATGTAGGTGTGGCACTTAGGGACATGGTTTAGTGGTGGACTTGGCAGTGTTAGGTTAACAGTTGGACTTGATGATCTTAAAGGTCCTTTCCAACCTAAGTGATTCTATGATTCTAATTGAAAACTGACCCGTAGGCAACAGTGTGGAATAAAGATGTCCCATACTGGCCAAGAACAATTGGGCACTCCCTGTGCAGACCATCTCCTGGCATCCTGTCCCTAAAACTTGCCAAGTGGTGTTTGCTTATTTCTCCTTCAGGCTTGAGGCACAACCACAGAACACACTTCAGAGCATCTCCCTCCACTGTTTGCATGCTCCTGGCCTGTACCTTACAGGGAGAAGTTCAGGGCAGTCAGAATCAAATGTAGGTCAACTACCAGCCAACTTAGACTCCAAAGCATAAACACAACCCTAACCAGCGTCGCCACCGGTCCACAGATGGTGCCTCTCTGTACCTCTGTGGAGATATTAAAAGTAGATGGACTTTCAAATTACTCACAAAAATAAGGAACAATTTTAACACAGCCACTTTACACCAAGGACCATGTGGATTCTGACTCAAGCATCTTTCCAAGTCCTATGTGCAATACAGTATATAATCTACAGTGTTATTATTTTGAAACATATAACGATCCAGTTTAAGTCCACTCCTCTGAGCAGCCATTTTACAGACTATTTCATGACTTTTAGAAAAAACTTCTTCATTCCAAGTAAAGTAGATCACTTACATCTGAACAATGGTTTCTGTTCTCAGATTACGTACTGTACCCTTAATTGTGCAGTTTGATAAAGGTAGTTGATATCCTCAGGATTTCTCTAACCTTTATTTTAGCACACTGCAAGATAGTAACACTGTAATCAATTAAAGCATGCTGATGGCACATGGGGAGCCCTAAATCTCCTATTGACAGCTCATCAGGGAAGTCAGCACTTTTTTGTAATTTTCCATTTAAATGATTCCTTGGTACAAAGCAATCTCAAAGACTCTACACTGTTTGTTCACTGTCCCATGATCCTGAAATAGAATTTACAGAATTTTATATATTTTTATGCATCTTTTAGATATCTTTAGCTTTCTTGGTTTAGAATTTTTGTTTTTGTTGACTTCACAAAGATACGTAGGCTCATCTCCAGACAAGAAAAATATTTGACAAAACAGAAAGATGAGCAATACTCTTCTTTTTTAATTCTGCTCTTAGTTTTTGTACTATATTCTCCATGTTCAGTGAACTGATGGAAAACACGATTCACTTCTTTAAAAGAATTTCATGTCACGGGATGCAACTTATAGCAGTAATTCATACTACATGAATTCAGCCACCAATCCATTTCAGTGACCAAATTAATTATATTTAAGCTTTCTAAATCATTAGATAATACCTGTGAAAGTAGTTACGTATTTTCTTTTCTATAAATACCACATGCCTTCCTCTTGATCAATGTTAAGTTATAGCAAATGTCAAATGAACTGATTAAAAAAAAAAAAAACAAGTAGTCAGCAAGATTTAAATGATGAAAACCACAAGACAAGGCACATTAACATAAGAAAAATAGCTGTGAAAGTTCTTTCCAAATGCTGAACAGCATTGTACAAAACACAGACTTTCCCCTATGAGGAAACCTCATCACGGTATATCAGAAATACTTGGAAATAACAAATGCTGTTTTATTAGATATTTATTACAAAGTACTGTGTAGAGAAAGAAAAGAAAGGTGAAGCCTTTTATTAGCTAAGACTCACTTTCCATGCAACTGTAGTGCTGTGACATTTGCAACAAAGTATAAGAACACAATAAATGTGATATACTGAGAGAGCTTTCTGACATACCTTTTCTATCCTTGAACTCTAAACAAGGACTCCTGCCTCCCTCTCTGCCATTATAGACACCCTTTAAGTATTAAAATACAGTCATTCCAGATGGATTTAGATCATTGTGCAACAATGAATCGGTATTCTTCGAAATAGTTATACCTATTTCAAAGTGAGGAATGTGAACTATCAATCGAGAGCATTCACTGAGCCTTATGCAAAGGTCAGTTAGTTTCTGCTGCAAATGTAAACATTCTACATGGTGCCTAAATTTCATTTTCACTATTGAAAATAACACTTTGGGCAGATGAGGAGATTTAATTAAGGTAGAAAGGGAAGAAACCATTACAAAGACAAGAGCTGATACAGTAAGTGCTCTTACTTTAAGACAAGAAAAGTAAAAAAAATTTAAAAATCAAACAAATGCTGAATCCTTATTTCTTATCTCATTATGTCTAATGAAGTCTTTAAACCCTTAGTTTTGTTAACTCAAAATGGTAGCTTCTTACCTAAAATAGCTCCTCCACATTTGGCTTTTTATGTAGAGACACTTAAAGAGAATAAGATCTTGACCTCAGAATACCCAACAACTATGAATGAAAAAATTAAGGTATAGTTTGTACCAAGAGAGACCAAAGAGAAAATCATCTGACATCCCTAAGGCTTACTCGGTTGAGGGTTTGGGGATTGGTTGGTTTTGTTTGTTTGTTTAAGTTCAAAGCTACAAATTGCATCCACTTCTGTAAAACAAACCCAACTAGGTCTGAAAACTGTAAGGGATTTTTATCTTACTGGATAAAAGATTACTTCCATATGATACATTTACAACAGTGTGTCTAGGTGTTTGCATCATACATGGACATATACACTTGCAATTAGACCTCACATGAATACAGAGTAATTTAACAATACCTGAGCTCTTCGTGCTTCATCACATGAGGTGATGACAGAAGGTCTAATGGGCACAGTATTGAAGGAGAATGGCTTTCTACTTCTTGTTTCAACACCGCTTTTTTCCACACAGAATTCTGAAAAGGAAGGGAAAGGATCATTGTAATAAAAGTTATATTTGAACATTTGCTCAGAATATATGAGAGGAGATCATCTGTTGTTGGCAGAGAAGTTGAAAGAGTTTCCTGCCTTTAGTGAACGTGTTGTACCATAGCTAAAATAACAGTCAGGGTAGGTCACCAAATATCTATTTAAATAGATCAAATCAAATTACCAAATTACAATTTAAAACAATTTCAACTCTTCTGAGACAGTGGAAGTCTCTGAGTGAAGACTTGAACACTAGTTTTCCTATGTAATGAAGGCAGAAACCCAACCTAAGAATCAAGATATAATTTACTTACATAAAGAAACCTTATATGCACAACTAAGATTTTATGTCACTTATCATCATTCTTTAAAACCACAGATTTTACAGAAAAATAAAACCAAAGGCAGATTTTCTAATTACTGTAGAATATATTATCATGTTCAAGAAAACTTAAAAAACACATTCTTGATTAAAAAATGGGTTACTTTTTCAAACTGTGGTTCCTATTGTTACTCTAGTTATACTTAATAACCTTTAAGATGCTTAAAGCCAGAGTCACAAGATTTGACACTCTATCCATGATTTTTTCTGTTCACTTTGCTTTACAGATTTTTCCCTAGTAGAGTTTTTTGTGGTGTCACCTTGCCTTACAGCAATGATTTCACATAACGATGAGGTCACCAGAGTGAAGCATGAGGATGTGGTGACAGCCTTGCAAGGAAATATGATATTTATTGTAAACTTTAAACGTAACTCCCAAATAAAAGCTTCCTCAGACTGGAAAGACCAAGTCTAGCAAAATTCTGGTATGTAGCTTCATGTCTGACTTCAGTCACAATCCATGATTGCTGAAAAGTTCTGTCTTTTTGGAGATATGTAACAGAGAGAAGAAAAAACCCTGGAGATTATAGACTATCAATAAGCTGAACTAACTTTATTGCTTCTGATAGAAAACCCTCCCAGGGTTTAACAGAAGCTTAATAACTATGACCAATGCAATCTTCACGGTGCAACACAAAACATATGACGGTACCAGAAGATTTCCCAGAGCACAACTCCTCCATGAGTTATCAGGGAAGTAATTAAGCAGTTAAACTTTGTTGCTCTTGATGAAATAGTCCCACAAGGATACTCTGATGACCAGCAAATAGGAAGAAACATGTCCTGATTCTCTTCCCATTTTCACCGGTATATTTGTAGTGCTTTTAATTGCTTCTGATGTACAAAAAGGTAAAAGCAGTAATCGGACATTTACAGACTGCGGCTAGCTCAGTGCGTGCATCTAATAAATTCACCATTGTCCATACTTCTGATTAGTGAGGACATATGAAAAACTTTAATTCTGGGCAATCTCATTCACACCAGCCTTCCCAGATTATTATGTCTATCTGCACTTCGTACTCAATGACTCTCTTATTATTATAGGTAATGTAGCTACTTTGAGAAAGATCAATGGGTCCCAATGATCCTATACAGTCAGGATGTAAAGCCTGCAGATACAGAACTACCACATTAGCATTGCAGCAGTAAAGACAATTAGTGCCAACATTAGTCCACAAACTTTATTTTAAATCTCTAAAATACTCCAAAAATGTTCCAAATATCCCTTGTACTTAGATATCAACTAATACCTTTTCTGAGAGCTCTGAATATTATTTTAGGAGTTTGCCCAACTCTTAATCTTAAACAAGGTCTTCTAGCTGTCATAATCTCCATGTAATACTTTCTACTTCAAAACAGCTTGTTTAGCTAGCTGTGTCAAATCTCTTGATCAAAACACACAAAATATTACTAAATTCTTTAATATCAGGGATTTATGTTTTACTTTAACAACATTACCTACAATTATTTACACAGCACTATCTGATACAAACAAGATGTTATCTGTGAAGCATACATTTTATCATGTGAAAATCCATTAAAGCAATTTTTCAGAGAACAGTTTAAATATACTGTTCCCAAGGTAAACTTCGTTGCTATAACAGAAATAGGAATTTGTAAAAGCTTCTAAGCCATAATTTACTACCTTGCAAGGTTGGCTTGGTACACAGTTGTGCATTAGTTTGAGCTGAAACACATTTAATTCCAAACCTACAAGATGACATTCTCAATAAACTTTGTCCTTAACTCTCATTCTGAAGACAAGCTTGCCAAATTCCTGCTACATATTCAGCTGATCGGAAGGAAAAGTAACACAAAAAAATAAATATCTGGGCATAAATATTAACAAGATACTAACTAAAGGCAACATGGATTCTTTGGGGTTCTGAACAACTGGAAGTTGGTCATCTCTTATGATCAGGAGAAGGGTTCTGAGAAATGTTTTGGTTAAACTCTTTAATGCCCCATGAACCAACCCCAAGCTAGTGGGAATTCTCCAAAGTTCCCGCCACTGAAAGCATCAAACCTTGATAATCTCAACAAGCTTTTATAACAGCATTGCCCATTCTAGTGATTTCATTGAAAATCTCAATCAGCTTTTGGTGGTATTTTAGAAAGCAAGTGGGGAGGGAAGGGACATAAGCACATGTTAAGAAGCAGGAAAGCAAACAGAGATCATATTTTAAAATGCTGCGGAATTTAACTCACGACTTCTGAACTTCTGAAGCTTAACAGTAAGGACTATTTTGCCGGGGGAGGGAGAAGGAACAGAGCAAATCTCTATAAGCACTGTCTCACGTGGTGTCAGCACTGGCTAGTAGGTAACATGCAGACAACCTACCTGCATACACAGCTACCTCATTCAGATAACAGCTTTATCTGCTCCTTGACTTTCCTGCCCAACCTCTTTCCTGAAATACATCATGGGTCTTCTCTGCAATCCTCAGTGGTAGCTGAGCCCTGCTTTGTACTAGTCAAGTTCATTTCACCATGGTTTGTTTAGCAAAAGAAGAAAACAGTGTTCACATAGATGTCTGTTCCAGATTAGTGTAATAAATAAGAATAAAAGCTTATTCCCTTTTTTCTGGGAAGGAAGCTGAACCGATAGAATACATCTGGTGAGTTTCTCTGCAGAAATCATAATATGAGCAAATGCACCAGTTCTTTGAAAACTGCAATCACCTTTGATGATGGAAGCAGTAAATAACAAAGAATTCCCAGTCTTCTAATTAACACGAGAAATGTTTGCATTTCTTCAGATATGCTATTGCAACGTGACTAGCAAAATCAGGAGAGGAAGACTGAATAGCTGAATATTCTGACAGTTTAACAGGAATTTATTAGGAGAAAGTACTGCTGCATCATCCAGAGAATTCATCACAGACTGAAAACGTAAAAGTGCCTGAGTTCTAAGCGTATTCTGAGAGTCAGTTCATGTCTTTATTTCTTTTCTCCCTGCAAACAGAAGTAGTACTTATAGTATCTACTTTCAACACAGATTAACCAGTATATTTGCCTATCAATTTTGAAGCACTATGTTCACACAAATAATAATACTACTTTTGTAGCCAGAAGTTCCTTGTCATCATCATCAGGTAAGTTCTAGCACAACATTTTTGTGTTAATACATACTATTAGAGGAAGATTAAAGACTAACCAATGTAAGTGACTAAAAGCTTCACAACAAAAAAATCTATATAATCTATTTAATGTAACCTTATAGGGATAGAAAAATTTTATCTTGAGGCTAAAACATACAATTATTTTTTTTTTTTAGTTATAAGAAACCCTATTCCAAGACAGATTCTGAGATTAAAACATTCAATCTTTTTGATCACTGGAAGTAACAATCTTAGTAACAATCTCAGATGAACAGAAGTAAATGAAATTTTAACAACATTCTGATTTGCAAATCTTTTTTTTATTATTCTAACCTACTGCTATTAACACTGTGGATCAAGGACAGTCCACGCAGCAGTGCCTTTTTGTATTTTTGCCACTATATTAATATCTTAACTGAACAAGGCAATTCTCCTGGAATACACTTTAAAACCTTACTACAATATACAAGTAAAAGAGATGACAGTTAGAAGAATATTACTGAAGCAGGAGGAGAAACCCTTCAGACCTCCAGGATGTTGAAGCTAGACTCCAAATCCAAATTAAGGTCCAGAGATCAGGCCACAACCCAATTTAGATTTTTCCATGTCTTCTAAGCCCTCCCCATGAATATGCACAAAAAGCTCAAGACAAAAAAAAACAACTAAAACTGTTCTTTTTTATACCTAAGATATGTCTTGGTCCTGTATGCAATTCTTTTCATCTGCCTGGTATTTTTTTTCTTTTTTTGGGGAGGTGAGAGTGAGAGGGGGAAGACTTCTCTGTTCATGAACTGAGCATAGTAATCTTTCCCACAGGCAGAACTAAGAGTGAAGCACAGTTTTAGACTCTGAAGGATATTAGGGATGTCCAAAGAGAGTCATTCGAGTCATCATTCACTCAAGCTCAAACAGCATTAGAGCAGTGCATTGTGTTAATTTTGTTAAGTAGCTAGAGCTGCAGGGTACAAAATTCACAATATTGACCCACTGGCATTAATGCGATAAAAGATTTAAGGGTTAGCATGGTAGAAAGAAAGCAAGCAAAGCTTTTAAACCCCATTTAATGGATAAAAGAAAATCATCTTTAACATTCCAGTTGTCTTTGTTTTATTGTATTGATTACAAAAGACAAGATTTTGACTTGAGGTCTCTGATGATATAAATAAATGCTGAACTCTCAAAACATTTCCAGGAAAAAGCTTCTATGAGAGGGAGAAGCAAAATATCCTAAGATTGACTGTACTTTTGTAATTAGGTAAAAGTTAGTTAAAACTCTTATCTGAATAGGCTGCCTCATTGTTTTACCAACTGATGTGCTATGAGGATTAAATGCCAGGATAACCTCTTACAAAATTGTAAATGATAAAAAACCCGAACACCTAACTTCTTTTTTCTGGATTATTTGGATATTACCACATTTTTAAAAAATTCATTAAGATTACAGACATAATTTGCAACCAAATGGCAGTTATACCTTTCTCTTTCACAGTTACCACAGTTTTGATGATCACTGCTGCCACATCACTTACTTTGTACTACAATTTTAAAGTGTTATCATGTCTTCATATAGTATTTACTTTAAATTCTTTCTTTTATTATCTTTTGACACACACACACCCACACACCCACATCCCATTAAAATAAATGGTGTTAGGAAGTCAGTGCCATCAGGTTCCAGGGGGGTCAAGATTCTACCCAGTGTGCTTGTTAAGTGAATTTCCAAACAAGAATGGACTTACACAAGCTAAGTTAAATGCATACTTAAGCATTTTGCTGAGGAGGCATCATTAAATAGGAAAGGAAGGAGGAAATTGTATAGTGAGCTTTTGAAATTATAGTCTATTGAGGTCCTTAATCCTAATGACATGCACATAAAAGGATACAAAATAATAAAAGATAACAAAAAATATAACCCACTCTCAAGAACACCTCAGAAGAAATATGTATTATATTCAACCAAATTCTTCGATGCAGACAAGAGAAACACAGATTGATTTAAAGGTGAAGGGATCCCTTTGCACGTCAGCCTTGCTCCCAGTTCCCCAGAGTTCTCCACCCGCAAAGAGCTGATGAGTGATGATGCACCCTGGAAGGATTGCCTCAACAACCACCCTGCACAGTGAGGGAAGAGTGGGACTGAGAAAGAAATCCATCCAGACCGTCCCCGAGCATGAATGGGATGAAGCAAGCCTAGGGCAGTATTAAGGGAAAGGATTTTTTGTCGGCATGTCCCCAGCCTCTTGTGTTACTGAGGAAATGTTATTTTGAGGGGGAACTAACACCTCTCTGGAGAGGAACCTCTCTATTTTTCCTATACACAGAGAGCAGGAGACAGCATCCAACTAGTTATCTCAATAAAATCAAAACCATTCATGGACGTGGCCTCCACCCCTCAGTATTCAGCTCAGAAGTCTTTTGACAGCTGAACACAAGTAGTTCCACACAATGCTTAAAACATGAGTTCATCTCTACTGTAGGAAAGCAGGTCATGGCTACAAGTACAGTCATGAACAGAATTAACTCAGCCTTGGGTATATAATGGTATAAGGTATTTAAGGATGAGTTTGCTAGTCACTGTCCAGATTTGAAAGCTCATATTTGATGACCATTATCACATTTCAAACTGTTCACAATTGTGTTTAAGGATGGGAAATTCAAAATAACCTATGCGAATATTCCCTTAAAAGCTTAGGCATCAAACTTATCTGGTTAAAAATTGCTCACTAAGTAAGACCTATCTTTCTATTTCAAAAAATAGACTTATTTTTTGACTAATAGTGGAATAGCGGACTAATAGACTAATAGTGGAACATTATTTTTCCTAGTCAGAAAGGTAAGGTGTTCTGCATTTCTCAGTTTCCCAAGCTTGCCTTGCTACATTTCCACACTTTATTGCTATGTAATGTTCTTCTAAAAGGAAACGTTCAGATTGCTTAAAGGCGTTGAACTTAGTACACTTTCTTCCCTCTTTAGTTGTAAATAAATATATACCAGGGTGGCAGCTGTTAAAGGAGGTGCCAGGTACATAAATCAAACAGACAGAGCCTAGAGGAGAAAAGGCCTCAAATGATAAATAATTACCAATTCTACAGAGCTTGATTACTGCAGAAGTAACATCTGATTAAAACAAGACCAGGATTAAGGCAGAGACCTGAGCAGATAAAAAAAAAAAAAAAGGCAACTTCAGCTTTGGTGCCTGAGCTGAGTCCCAGTGCGAGCCTTCTGGGCTCCAGACTTCTGCACAGGAGAAGACAGACTACGGACCCCCCTACTGTCCTGGAAATGCTTTGCTGCCAGGGGCTCACTCTGGTCATCTGCAGACTGGGTGTTTTAATAGTCTGCAAAGCGCTGGAAAGTTCAAGTTTCTGGGTGCCGGTTATTTCAAGGATTTTTTCATACCACCTTTATTGCTCTAGTACCTGAACTCTCTCCACTAATGCACTAAAAGGCCCAACATCTAACATAATCATGGCTCTGTCTCTGTTGGAGTAAATTAACTCTTATAACTTGCTTTTCTGAGGCATGATAGTTACCAGTTATTTTGTAGGGGTTTTTTCCACTCCTCCTTTTTATCCCCTGTTAAAGAAATAATTTCACAATAAATACTGATACAGACAAAATTGTTTTCTACTCCATGATTTAATGGGAACACATTTTCTAGTAAGTTCTTCAGCATTTTAGACTTATTCCAGTGATAATTTATTATAATTGCTTAGAGTTAAATCAGAGCACATCTTTTCAAATGCAACATTTTTATACACTGTCAGAAGCTTAATATTTTAGTTTTAAAGGAATGAATCTGAAGCATTCGACTTAACTTGGCTTTTCCAATACTGAACCAATAAAGTAAAATTATGACACTATGAATATTTTTAATCAAGAAGGGCTCTGAATAACCCAGATGTGTATTAGGACAACAAATAGTTAGCTGAAAGGATGAATGGAATGGCTGATCTCAAAAAGACAGACAGATACCAGAATTCAAGAACATGACTCTAGAAACTTTGACTACTAAACAAACAACATAATTTTCAATAGGTTTTTCAAAAGCAATTAATACTAAAAAGCAATTAATCAAAAGTTGCTCTGTGATCAACTTTTTAACTTCAGACTGCTTATTCATATTCTTTAACCCAATCTTTAGGTATTATGCTCTTGACAAAAAGGCCAGGGAAAGACAGTGAGGGATAGCCGATAAAGCTAGACATACCAGTTCACATAAGGATGCATAATTAGCCCAAATTAACAGTATTGCAGATAATCATACAGTCAGTGGATCATGAAGTTTATGTCAAAGTTTAGAAAAAAATGGTGCACTGATTTTCACGGACGTGATGCCATAGCTGTAGAAGCAAGACAGGATCATATCTTTTGAACTCGAAAAAGTGATACTAAACCTCCCAAGCCCACAGATAAATTTGAACTATGCTTAATCAAACAAGTGATTAAAGCTCAGGACCATATTTCAGACAGAGATATGGGGAAAAAAATACCCTAAAGTAGTGAGTTATAGAAGAGCTCAAGAGCTGCCAAGAGCAAAAGAATGGATTGCTACAATGAGACCCATGTCCGAGAGTCTGATACCCAAAATGTATAGACTTCAATTTTCTCTCATGAAAGACAATTCTGCAGAAGGCAAAGAAAAATGCTGAAAGACAAATAAATATTTAATGAGTCTACCTACCTCTACATTCTGAAATTTTCACTGCATTTATTCTTAGAGCTCCCTAGCCTTAAGAGATTTAGTATCAAGGTTATCAGGGAAGGCTACTAACAGCCTAGTGCAAACATTCTGATCTCTAACTGGCACCGGCATTTCCATGGATTTCCATTTGCTGGAACATCTTGGTTGCATCTCTCTACTACTAAATCCATGTGCAATACCAATATAGGGACATTACAGACATCCCAGCAGCCCTTTTTGCGTTAAGTTGTAAATGTAGACTTTTTTACTAGTGTCTTTATAGATATTTGAGTATCCAACATAAAATATTCCATTACAAAGGGGAAAGCTAATAAGAAGCTATAACACAGCACAGCAAGGGCAATGATCGGGCAAACGGAGAGAATTATGAAAGATATATAAATAAATTTGCTTTTCACTCTGAAAGGTTACAGCACATACATGCACACGATCTATAATTCTCCTATTTGCAGCACTGACTGCAACATTTACTGATCTGTGTTACTACTGCACTCATTTTAGGAAAGATGAGCTAAACTCATACCTACTATAGATAAAGCATAGTCTGTGTGACAAAGATCCAGAGACTTGTCATACATTTTGAAACTGTTTTGTTAATGCTGGACTGGCAGAGTTTTTATTCAAAGGAACGGGTTCCAGTGGAGATACTTCCTGTGATGCTTTGCCTGGAGTCTCAGCAGAATGGAAAGCTTTATAACCACATAAGGATTTTATGACAGATGCCTGCAGGAATATGCACACTTACATAGTCAAAGGAGAGCTAAAGCAAAGTAGCGTCATGGTATCCCCGAATTCTGACAAGGTTTAAATACTAAAATATCCTTGTATGTTAAAAATGCAGAAAAAATATCTCCCCAGAATTAGCCGATACATTTCTAAATTTTTTAAAAACAAAATTAGACATCTTTGTAAAGCTCAACCATGCTTTGTCAGTACTTTTCCATGGGAGAAAAAAAAAAATGCCCAGCGTCAATGCAATGCAGATCAGCAGTAATTTAGAGCCTCACAGTACAGAAGCCCTGGAATAACATGTCTCACAGAACAGGCCTTGCAACCTCTGCTTCCATCATGCTCCCTTATGCTGGAATTTACAACGAGAACATTATGGGATCGGTAATGCCATCTCCACTTTAGTAGGGTACTAAAAGAAATGTATAGCTCCTCTATACATTTTTATCCCAAATGCCCTCAGATTGACTTGCATACAAGGTACATAGTGGGACAAAACTTCTGCTACATTATAAGGAACAAAACAGTTGCGATGGTACCATACAACAAAGTAATAAAATAACAGAAAAGAGAGCACCAAATTTTCCAGAGGTGCAAAAGTCTAAATTCTTCCAGAGTCAGAGTTACACCCAAAGGTAATTTGGTCAAAATCAACATTCTGAAGTTCAATAATAATTCCCGCTATATTTTTAATTGAAAGGAAACCCAAGCAAGCACAATCTTTGAGTGTGAAGTGAAATGAATCTATTAATTTACAGCACAACTAAACTGAGTAGCCATATTATCCTGAAGGCAGCCTGCCGACTCAGGAAGGGTCGGAAGTAAATAAATCATATATGACTGTGATAAATGATCAGTGCAGGATGTGTCAGAGTGCAGGCCTGATCAGCCATCATGCTGAAATGCACTGAACTACCATGGGAGGTTTGGGGGCCTGCAAATATGAAATAGACTCTTGTTAGTGTCAGAACTGGGCAAATGATTTGCCATGAATTAATACAGAAGCAAAGCTTAGCCCACTTCACGTTTCTGAACGATGAAAAAGCAGGTAGTGTTTTTTTCTAATGTGCTTGCTGGTGTTGTCCCACTTTCTTTCCCCAGAATTGTAAATTCCAGTAATTTTTCCTATGGTTACCTATTAACAACATGTCATGAATGGTTTAACTCAAGACACATCATTTATTTTATCCTCAAAGTGCCGATGCTTCATGCCGGTACTAACAAAAACTCATCCTGAGAGCACTTTCAATCCAAAATAAAACATCATTAAGGTAGCCTATATGTCAGAAAGAGCTATTTGCTAAGGGAATGGATCCCACTCCTTTTACATTCCCAACCTCAGTAATATTTGTGTCGCATTTTGGATCTTTGTCACACATTGTATACCCTTGACAGGTGCAGAGACATATGACTCTCAATTCCATGCTTGAAGGCATGTGCAGAACAGCTTTTTTTTTTTTTTTTTATTAAAAAGAGATTAACAAGAAAAACTGTCAAACCAGAAAAAACATATCATCAATATAAACACTGAAAAAAACTAAAACAGGTGACATTTCACAAACTCACATAAACATCAATAGCGAAAGTAGATCATAAACTGCATTTACCTAAGTAAATCACAGGACAGATTAGCACAACGGCAGCTCTACCACACTTGGACTGGGGCAGAACTCGCCATCCTAAGGGCTATGTGCAATTGCAGCATACATCCACTAATGTGCGTACTACAGATTCTGGTCTATACTACCAGTTCAGGTGTGCTCTAGTGCCAAGTAGGGCACTGCCATGCATCAAAGCACTTGATGCAGGGGACATGAGATTCAGAGAGAGTGAGAGGGGTCCGAGTTTCTGATGGGGCTAGACTTCCCAGTCCTCACTCCTTACTACAAGATTTACCAAATTTGCCAAATACAGTAGCAAAGACTAATGTCATGGGACCGTGACTGCTCAGTGGATAACTAGTAGCAGACCTCAGGTGACATCTGCAATCTCTTCTCAGTCCCAGTCTTCCTATAGGTCTATTAATTCTCCTTCTCAGTAGTCTAACCTTAACTGTGAGCTGAGACTAATGCCACAGGACAATATTTCTAAGGCTGCACAGAGAATATATCTAATAGCAGCCCTCATCTGACCTTGGCAAAGTCAGCCTCACTATAAGGCTCCCATTTCTCCTTCTCTGAACCCTAAGTGTAAGACAAGTCTAATGGCAATCCCAGAGGTACAAGCCTACACAGGTAATAACTGTAATCCTTCCATGGGGTTTACATTGATCCTTTTCAGAACACTAATTGTGAGTAACATCACGTGTTCCAGAAGAAGAAAATAAACCAAATCCTCTTATGCAGAGGGTCAAAGTAGTTATGGTTTGTGGCTTTTTTTCATCTGTAGTTATGCAGTCAGGTGATGTCCAAGGCTAAGACTGTACAGAGAATAAGTCTAGGAGTAACCCGTACTTGACTATCCGAAACATCTCTGAGCCCCTTTCTTTCTACAGGGCTCCCTTGTCCTCTTCTCTGAACCTTAAACCTAACTATAGGCTGAACTGAAGGCACAAAACACTCCAGTGCTCTCGGTGAAGGAACACACAGGCAGCACTTTTGCTGGTGCATACAGCCACTCTTCCTGTATGACTCGGTTTTCTCCTTCTTGAACACTGAATCTTACTCTAGGCTGAGACAACAGCCATGGGACTCCCCAGTCCCTGAACTCAATTGTTTCATAGAGTGGTCTAGTTGCACTCTTGCTTTGCTGCAGCAACATCTTCTGTTCCCTGCTCTTCGTACATATCTGAGATTTATTGTTCTCAGAAGCCTCACTCCGATCTCGTCCCCAAGCACAGCCTGAGCCCCAGGCCAGCAACTCGACCTGTTTAATCAGTGCTGAGTGCACAGTTCCACTAACAGCTGTCAAATTACCTTGGCAGTCCTTCTGAGCCCCACTGTTACTGTGTGTCCTAGATCACTATTTTTCAGCACGTTACTCCACTGGCTGCTGTCATTCTATTTGTCCAACGGGATCTCAAAAGGGAGGCACTAAGTCCTTCCTCTTCTAAAGGTTGTGATGCTGGGCAGGTTATTGGCACATACACTGTGGCTGTCTGCCTCTGGCATCCTTGCCAAGTGCAAAAACCAAGTAATTCACAAAGACTTTATTGATGTGACTCTCAATAAAATTCTCACTGGGGTGCACCTCCTTGGGACCTTGGAAGAACCAACTCTTGTTTAGCATTTAAATACATCCATAATATCTTACTTCAAGATAACAGTTGAATGATGTCGTGTTTTTATTTTTAATGATGTGAAAATACACATAAAGGCTGTTAAAATTCCACCTTCAATCAACCTTTTTTAGCGTACCAAACAAAGAACCACAAACAGATCCACAGATCTGTCGAGGTGTCTTCTTGATTAATAATGCTTTAGACCAGATTTTCTTTACAGTTTATCAAACTTACTATTATCATTCGATTGTAAATTTCTCCCTTCACTTTGATATTATTGGCAAAATGAAAAAGTTAGGGCCGTAAAATTAATTAAAAACTTAATTATGTGGATTCTTCCCTGCATTCTGCGACTAGATAAAGCAGTAAGTTATCATAATTCCCTTTAAAAAAAAAAAGACAAGACTAAGAAGAGAGCTACCTAGCAAATGATGGGAAAAGATAAAAGATTTTATTTTTATGTTAGATATGTGGGCACGTAGAGCTGTATATCTTGTAGAATCAGCTAATGTGAACGCATTACCAATTTGACAAGACATGGCATAAAAGAAAGGTATGAATCCATTTGTCTTAGATGGCATCACCGATACTGGGCTTGGTTTATATTCCACGTATCCCTGAAGTTCCAAATTATTTAGACCTGGGGTACTGAAATGCATGAAATGGATCAGAGAAAACAACATCCCAAACCTTTCCTTCTAAGTTAATATGAAAGAGGTTTTTTTAATCCCTTTGGGAACAGAGCAGACAGTCAAAACCCATTAGAATATTTTTTCTAGTATTTCTCACATGGGCAAAAAATTGGAAATGCTACAACAAATAGTTTTACCATCTCTTGTGACCAAACTGAAAGTCTCATTACTCTTGATGCTGGCTAAAACTATCATTTTCAGATGCCAGCGATAACATGAGAACCTCAGTTTTCATTATTAGAAAATAAAAAATTTCTGAGCTGTCATATCAAGTACAGAACCATGATAACATGACCAATGGCTAAAAAATCATGAGAAAAATCATTATTTAAAATAAAATTGTGACTTTGATGAAGAATATTGATATTAAATAGATATTAAATATTGCTTAAGAACACTGGACTGAATCCTCAAATGCAGCATCCAATATTCAACAAGTAACAACAGAATAGTTAAAATTGCATAGAAATCATAAAATGCCACAGACTGGGTGGAGGTAGGAGCAAAGCTGTCACCAGGGTTTCAGGTTCCTGGAGTAGCAGGGGATTTGGTAGACAAAATTTCCAGATCATCTCCAATTGCACCCCTTTTCTGTAGAAAAATAGAAAAAACCTGCAACAGGTATGGCTACTCTGAGCTAGGTAAAATTTCTATGCATCCCACATGCAAGTTTAAGCTTTAGCTCATCATCAACACACAGCAAATAGTTATCTTAATAGCACAAGGCATAATAGCATATCACATCATCTATTTGATCCTAATTTGTTTGGTGTTTCAGAGTTAGATGGAGGGGGACAAAAAAGTCAACGCAAGAACTACAAGAGGTAAAATAGTTTGTTACTCGTTTATTCAAGTATACGCTGCAAACCTCAAAAGCTTAATACAATATAACGTGATGCAGAAAAATGGAATTTCAATCTCTTTTAAACCCACTGGTGACGCCAACATGCTGAGTACCTGAGGATTCATATCCCACACTCAATTTTCTCCTCCTAAAAGCATACATTTTGTGTTATATAATCCTTTCTATACACTTGCCAAAATGATGGCGAGATGAAACACCATCGTACTTTGCCAAGATGATGGCAAAGTGAAATGCTGTTTGTAAGTCATGTTTTTCTGTTGCATTAAATTGACAACAAAAAGAATGAGAAACAAGTGATGAAATGAAAATTAAAGTGAAGAATTTACTAGCAATTAAGAAAATGTGTTCAACTGTAAATTTTGAACAACATTCAGTGCACACAAAGACAGATCTCAGTGACTGAAAGGAAGCACTAAATTCATAGCACCAATCACCCCCTAACAATTCACCCTGCTCTGAACCTGTTTGGGTTCACAGGCCACTAACTTAATATTCAGCTAAGAGGCTTTAGAAATGTAGATTAATGTTTCATGCTCTAGGGAACAAGCTCATCACCAACTGTGTTGAGAAACTCTTTTTTCCCCTGTAGGGAAGAGAATTACATAATCAGTTAACTACATTATGGTTTCGTAGCTCTTTCTAAGCTCTTGGTACAGGCAACTAGCAATAACTTTTATTGGGGTAGGTGGACAAGTGGACTTTGTAACAATACCAATTACCCACCAGTATGGTACAAAATAAATATATTAGCGGCATTCCAGCCGTGCTACTCTTATTCTATTTAATTTCATCCATTTAAAAGGAGCACCTATTTTGCATATGTGCTCCTTGACAATTGTCAAATGACCATGAAACAGACCATGCTTGCAATCATGTGCTCCCCAGTGCTCCCACAAACAACCAACAAACCCAAGAGCAAAAGCATATTTCAGGACTCCTACCAGCACCTTCCCTTTGTCATACAGGGATGGAAAACAGAGAGAGAATTAGGTTCTAGAGAGAAAAGCTACATTCGTTATTAAGGTCATATCTTACAGGAGACACGGCTACTGCAGCCAATTCTTGTTGCAACTTAAACTGAACGTGCAGCCATGTGATGAGAGATATAATGAGATTTTTAACAGAGGGCTGCATCTGAGTGTTTGACAAAAAAAGATTCAGCTGGGGTACAATGAACTGTTATTTATTTCCATCTGAGTTTAGCAAAGGTTGTCCTACACAACTGTGAAACAATTTTACACTTTTTAAATGTATTAGCTTTGAACTGAAACAGTAAATAAACTATTTATTTGGATTTTTTTTTTTTAGTATCTCAAAATGGATTAACAAGGGTGTGTAGAGAGTATACCACCACAGAGAACAATTTTTTGATGGCAGGCTAATGGGATTGCAAAGGGTTATTTTGCTGGAGAGGAGATTTTCAGATGCTTTCTCTCTAATGAAGGTTTTGTTCCTCACTTACAAAGTAGTTTTTGCCTTTCCTTTTCACCCTTTTTTTCCTTCTTCTTTTAAACAAGTCAGGGAAAGGTGAATTGCCTTGGAGAACCATGTTGTCATTGGACTAAATTAAACCTTAAAAGATCAAAGCTTTCAAAATCATGCTGAGATCAAACTGGGATCCTTTGGAAGACTTAGAGGGAAGGAAAAACACTGATCTTTATGGTTTGTCTGCAAACATGTTGCTCTTCAGCTGCTGAAAATATGCAGGAGGAGCATACCGTGTAAAAAAACAATCTTCAGTGATAGCATAGCAGCTTTTAGAAAAATCGATCTTTCCTGAGAACAGGAGAAATTCACATCTGTTCCGAGAGTCCACAGGTCTTGTCCTGGCCATGTAGGCTGTTCATTTAATTCTCTAATGGCTCAGTAGTTGTACTATAAATTTTATCCCACGTGACCTTCTAAATCTCTTCCCCTCATCAAAGATTGTAAGAATAAAAAAAATCAAAATAAATTAAAAAAACTCTTCCACAGCAGTGGAGAAAACTGTTATTAAGCCAAACAGCTGTTATCTTCAGGTACTCAAAAGCTCTAGTGACTAAAATGGCCTTTAATGGTCCATGGGGCCTAAAATTATTTTTCTGAGGTTTGATAACTGTCTACTTATACCTACCTACTCTCCTAGCAGTGGTGCATCTCCCAGGCAGCTAAGATAACTCCTGATCTTCTGACCAAACAGAAAGGCCAGGTGTCCTTTCGGTCAGCTTTTAATTCAGTGACTTTAGCAAGGTCAAGCCATGCTAGTTTTAAAATGAGTGACTATGTTTTACTACATGAAAGATTTAGTTGCGTAAGAACAGAAGCTCCCTGTCTGGAAAGATGAAACAACAAAGCTTGTAACAATTCATTTTTATTATTATCATACCTGGAAACCCACGCCCCAAAACTAAAGAGGGATGTATTCTTGGGCAGGCACAGGAGACTGAGAAACCTTTCACGCCTCTCGCTTCCAGCCTTTCTTATCAGTGCTTGCGCATAGCACCTGTCGTATTAAACTGCTTCTTGACCCGACGGACTCAGCTCTGTGCGTCTGCCAGCAGCCAGACCGCAGCTTGTGCTGTTGAACTGTTAATCACACATCAGACGAGGTCCCTCCAGGCTGCCAGCCCTTCTTATTGCCGTTCCACTGATCATATTTCTGATAACTGATGCTGGGAACCATATCCAATGGTACCATCACAGCTGCCCCTCTCGCAGCACGGGTTTTATTGGCCTTCAGAAATCTCGGGATGATATTTCTGAGTGCCATCCCTGCCACCAGCAGGTTAAACATTTAGAAGTGTAGGAATCTGCCAGTGGTAGCACCGCCCTACCCTGGCCACCAACCGCTCTAATGGCCACAGGCGCTCCGCCCGGGCCCCCCCCCCCCCCCCCCCCCCCCCCAGCCGCTCTAATGGCCACAGGCGGGGGCAGTTGGCCGGGACCGGGCCTACCCCTCGCAGTTAGGCAGCCCCGCAGATGAAGGGGGGCACTTGGCTCTAAGAGCAGAGACAAGCCTTGAGCACAAACCACCTGCAGGTCCCCATCAAACCCCAGGGTGGTGAGGGACAGTGAGTGCAAGGCGGCCGTTAGGCCCTGAGGTAATTTAAACCGGTCAATCAGAAGCAGGAATTCCCTGCCAGTGCTTTATCATCCTGGCAGTGCCCGGGCGCAGGGGAGGGAGAAGCCCCGGGAGAGCCTTGTGCCCCAGGGCCCCGCAGCACACACCCCCGCATGGGAGGTTGTTCCATTCGTAAAATTGCATCCATCCGCAATTAAAACGTTTGGGGGCCCAGGCCACAATTGGTCCCCACAGTATCTCTGATTTAAATTGCAACACGGGGGTAACTGCTCCCGGCCCCTCCACCCTAGCACGGTAAGGTGATCTGCTGCCTTCTGTTTAGCTTCAGTTTAATGTATTGATTTCAGTTTTGTTGAGGAAACCTGACTTCCAGAAAGGCATTCTGCCTTTCTCAGCAAAGGGAACCCCCAGCACGCCCCCGAAATCCACCGCAAGCGTTCATCTCCCTCACCACTGGCTGCACCCTTAGCCAGCAACCCAGAGGGGAATGGAGGCCAAGAGGACTGCATTCACCAACGTCTACGTGCTTCCCCTTGCCTCTTCTCTTGTTAGGTGCCTTAAAAACAATCATCCATCCAACCACTTTTTACCTTCAGAGGCACCACGTTGTACCACAGGATGCAAGAGGTAGTAGGCAGGGACATTAAAAAGAGGTAATTGCAAAGATCATCTGTTTGGTTTTTTTTCCCACAGGACCATTTTGGGTTTATATTCTCTTTTCACTGGTGCCAGAGGAGAGCACTGACAGTGTTAGAAAGCTGGCCTCACCTGCAGTAAGAGGTGATTTCCCCTATAGCAATTTCTTCCATGCTTGACAGGCTAAGTAGAACTGCTATGTCCGTTTTAAGCCCGTAGCTGTGATGATTAAACCTTCCTTATAAAGCTCATTGCCTCTCAGCAAGGTACCGAGGATACCACCTGTCATATGTTTTTTTCGACTTGCAAACTGATAGGCGATCCAAGCAAACAAAAAACCCCAACAACCTAGCATCTATTCCTACTTTGAATGGTGAGCAGCAATAGTTATAGGAAACCTGTGACGACACTGATCACAATCACTGCTGTTTATACAGTCTTATCTATTTTCGCATACATTTGTGAGAAAATTGGTAGGAAAACTGCTGCAAATGTAAAGGCATTAGATGTAGATAAGGGCAAAAGATTTAGATTTCCAAATGACAAAGAGCCAAATGAATTCGATTTCAATATTGTACAGATGCACAAACAGCATCAAGCCAAATTTAAATCTGTTTGTCTTCACCATATCCATAAGCCTTTTCCCTCAAAACCTTTATTCTTAGAATTCATTTTCCAGTGTGAATATTTAAACACAATTTTCTCTGGGATTTCCTTTAAAGAAATAACGATGGCAAACATTCCTGAACTAAGTTAATTCTTTACAATATTGACGGAAAAGAAGTTCAAAGTGAAATACATTCATTAAAGTCCTCAACTTTTGATTATCTAGTACTCACAAGCAACTTAAACCATTTACAAATAATTATTTAGACTTTAAGATAACAAAGATCAATCTGACTATTTGTACTGGGAAAAAGTGTCATCTTCAAATTATTTCAGCAATATCCTCAGTGGATTTAAATTACCATGAAATTCAACACAGTATATGGAACGATCACATTTTACAACACAGTTCCAAAAGGTATTCAGAGTTCTAGCAATGTCAATAACGAATTAAAAGTATATACGATATTTTAAAGAATAGGAGAGCAGTTACAAAATTATTCTATTTCACAAAGCCATAAACTGTGATATTGACCAGATTTAATCACAACCTAATTCAAAATAGTAGTGTCACATTGCATTTGTTTCATTTCTAGAATGTTTTCACGTCACTTTAAGAACAACATCTTAAGGCAGTACCCTCCATAGGCAAAATGGAAAATCCACATAATTTGTAGCAGAATATGGCGGGAGAGGGAGCAGAGGGGGGGGAACAACTGGATCAGCTCAGTATTTCTGAGACTTCAGCAGCTATGTTTTCTGCATCCAAAAGCATCAAAATTGTATTACGTTTTATTACAATGAATCCACAAATGAGTCCAACAGAATGATAAATCCGAGTATCATTCATGCATGAATGCTACTGCAAAGCACGACGAGAAGTTACTTGACATACAAAATACAACAGATGGAGCATACAAAAAGAGAAAAAGGCAGGCTTTTCTGGGATTTTCTCACAGTCCACCTGAACTATGGTGCAGGTAGCAAGACAAAAAGGAAGAAACAAAAACAACCTAGAAGCTGCTAAGAAATACTGGGCACGTTCTTATGTATACATTTTCACACAGAAGCACTATTGTTAATAGCAAAGAAAACAGTTTATACTCCCAAATGTTCATTTATCAAACTGGAAAAGTAGAAGAGACCATTCTCTTCATTCTGATTTTCAAGAAAGATTTGTTTTGCTTCAAAATGTACACCTCATTCAGCGTTTCCATCAAACTCCTGAAGTATCCAACAGATCATGTTTTCCTTCCACCACTTTTTACAAAATGGCCGGATTTTTGCAACAAAATGTGTAACAGTATTCTCTGTTGCAGCCCAACCCCCAAATATGAATAATTAACATTTGTAGACATATTGTCAAATCCAAATCACAAATAAAAATCATGCTGTATTTTACCCAAACCAAAGTTTCTGAATTCCCTGAGAAGCTTTCATTGATGTTAAGAACAGTGTTACTTGAAACACTTGCACAGGACTTCAGCAACCCCTTTTGGGAAAAATCCAACTAAGCCTTTAAACACACGCATAGTACATTTTATGTGCACATGAACGTCTCCACCAATGTCATCAACTCTTCAGCAGCCTTAAAATTAAATATGGGCTTAAAGCATTTTCCAGATTAGGCCCTCTCTCCTTTCTTTATTAAAATGGGACAGTGGCTATAAGCCAGCAGAAACTCTAGTGATAAAGTAGAAGACATAAAGTTGGCGAGAGATGTGATAAAATTCACTTCTATACATGAGGAAATGACTTCCATAACTCATTCCAGGCTTTACTTCTTGTAAATAGCACAGCACTCTAAAAAAGCATACTCTGTATTGTTTCTAGATGCACACTACACTGCTTACTAGTTTTAATTTGACAGAGCAGGGAGCATTCTGAAGGTTTTTTCCCCTTTTGTTTCATTATCTTCACTGGATTTTTTTCCTTTGGATTAAAGAAGGGAATATAGAAAAGCAAAAAAAAAAAAAAAGTTTCAGAAGTAAGACAGATCTACTGGAAAGGCAAAATTCACATTGCAATTTTTCTTCTCTTCAGTGGGCTGGATGGATGATATACCTTTCTTTCAACTTGCCTTTGCTGAAGGCAAGAATAGTGACAGTATGTTATAGGACTAGCTAAGGTGCAGAGCAGCTGGATTCCCCAGCCTTCTATAAAAAGCCCAACAGGATGAATTTTGTTAAGGTCTTAAACTATCAATTACCTTTCCATAGCTCTTGCAACATTGACTGCTGAGATATATAATCTGGAGAAAGTTCTGCTGGCCAAATACACATTCTCCATTTTACTGTATAGTGTAGCTGTCAAAGAAGTATCTATCCAAATCTTTGAAACACATAGCTGTGAAGAGATTTTTATGGGATGCGCAAAATCCCAAGGCCACAGTGACTTTACGTTAGTTGGCGGTCATTAATTATTTGTTATCCCCTTGTATTAGGCACTGCTAAAACAGAGAAAAAACAGACTCCCACCTTAAGGGATCAAGTCTTCAGTGACAATAAAGGCACAGAAGACAATTTGAACAAATTTATTTTTGCTATAAAAGAAGTTAAGGATCTTATTCACATTGAAAAGTGGGGTGGTCTGAAAATAAAGCTTTAAAAAAATATAAAAAACCCCAAAACAACAAAAAAAGAGAGTTGTATTTCCAGAAAAGGTAATCTCCTGATGAGGACATATTGCATTGTTGAACAATAGGAATACACAGGCTATTGTACGCAGAACAATTTCAGTCTTGATCATTTGTTAGGTGTATAAAATTTATACTCCCTGTGTTGAAATAGATAAGAAAGGTAAGCAAATCAGACACTACATAACACACTCTGGTTTTAACTTTGGTCTTGCAATCTGAGCAATTAAATCTTCAACATCACCATTTACTGCTACTCAGTAGAAATTCTGTCAACATATTATAAGGCTATCCCATAAAGATTCGAAGGGATGGAGGAGTTTGGTGTGCATCCAGCTTCACAGAGCAAATATGAAGATATGGTGAGATACAAAAATTCTCAAGTGTCCTTGGGGGAGCTTATGTCACAAAGCCTGAAGATTGTCCCCAGGAGACCCTTCCGCATTTCCCGTGGAGAGCAAGTATGAGAGACATATTGGTCTAAGTGCTGCTGGCTAGATGTGTCTGCACCGTAAAGTACAATACTGTGGAACAAACAACCGTAACTTGTAGTTATAGATATCCGTTAAACCAGAAGCCACAGAACAACTCAAAATTATCAGGATTCAAGATAGCTTAAAATTATTTGAATCCTCTGCTAGTCTGCATGCAAATTCTCAATTTATACTTTAGCTAGATCTTCCGCAGGAAGAAGTATCTGAACAACAGGGAGAGATAGAAATCACAACCTAGAACTGCAGGATCACCATCTACTACCTTTTACACATCCGCACTTTAGCGCGGTCTCACAAAGCTATTTGGGTAAGGTCCTGGTCGAATTTACCTGAATTTACAACAGTACTGGATTTACAATAAATCAGGTATAGATTTGTTGCCAATTCAATGTTAATACAGGATTATAGATGGAAAGACCCTTAATTTTTTGTTTTTTGGGGTTTTTTTGTTTTTTTTTTTAAAAGACTGTAGTCCATGTACAGAGTTAGGATTAACAAAACAAAACATGGTCCAGGAAATTTCTAAGTATTTATACAAACAAAGCCTCTTGAATTTGTGATGTATACCAGTATATATTAAGAAACACCACACTTTTTTTAACATCAAAATTCACTATAAATCATTTAAAGAGAGATATTTCCATCAAATCCCAACTCCCTTCCTTCTCATGGGCACCATTATTAAACTAAAAGAGAGAAAAAAAGATGAGAAAGAATATTCATCTTCAGAACTGAATCACCTACACAAAAAGTTTTCTATTTTCAGGCTATTACCCAATGGAATATACTGACTTGAATTCAAGTAAAAATTGTTTTACTGATTTTTATTTTTATTTTTAAATTCCATTAGGATTTTTTTTAAACTATCTTGTCCTGATTTCAGACATGAGAGGCTACTCTTTCACTTAGCAGAATGCTGGTAAATCTGATGAGTACAATATATGCTTCTCCTATTCTGCCTGAGAAGACAAATAAATACCTGTTCCAAGAAGAAGAGTATTTAGTCCCAAACCTACAAAGCTTCAACATAAATTTCTATTTATTTATTTATAAAATTCTAAAGAAATTACTTTAATGGGCTTGATTCAGAAGGGTGCTAAGACTTGGCTATCTCCTGGAGTAATTTGCGGTTTCAAATGGTTGAACCATGGATGCCCCTGCAGCTTTGCTCATCACGGTTTGCATTTTTGAGGAGAGAAGTAGCAGAAGAAGTAACAGTCTGTGCCCTTAGCAAAGAGAATAAAAGTAGAAAAAAGTGAATGATAAGTTTGATGGATAAACGCAAGGGAAGTTTTGTTAACTAGAAATGCTAACTCCAATGAGAATTAAGCTCCTACTACAAAGTTTGCCTAGCAGTTTTCCTGAGATACCCTAGGGATGAGTGAAAGCCTGTAGAACAATAAGAAAGGTAAAGTTACAAGTAGAGGTAGCACTGGGGAGACTAAGGATTGTTAGTAGCTCAGGGATCAAAAGGAAAAATACCAACATAGAAAAGTACAAACTCCTGAAGGAAGAAAACCAGTGAGGCTGTTTGGATAATCAGGTCAAGTTGGCAGTGTTGTTATTTTGATTGACCTGATGGGAGACAGTAACTCAACCACATTGAAGATTCATCCTAGGAGGCCAACCCTTCTTCTCATAACTGATGCCTCCTGAGACAGCATGTAGTCTTTAAGTGCATTATCAGGCTCAGTGAGCATACTGGTACTTAAGCAAAGTCCTAGCTGATTTCTGTGTGTGCTACCCAATAAGTAATTGCTTTAAATGTTTTAGTTGTATTATATTTGCAGAGTCTTTTTGGGCCTGGCTAAAGGTGACCAAACAAACTAACCCAGCTGAGGAACGGTAACAGCCACTGATTTCAGTTACTGCTTGTTAAGAAATAGTAAAGTAGAAATTTACTTTGTAGATAAATGGCAAAACTGTTCTCTGATAGCCAAATTTTACCTTGAAAAAAAATGGACTTAATCCATGTTCACTATCAATGAACACCCCTTTGCCAAATAGCTAAAGTCACAGCCTAATTGAGTGGCTGTACCTATATCTCTGCAGTAATGTAAAAAGATTACAGATAATGTGAAATTTATGAGAGGAGAGATATAAATAGGGGATTCTATTCTATATATGTTGTATTATTAACAGTAATGGGGAAACAATTTCCACACCGATCTCCAGTCTAGCACAGCCTTCTAGGCAATGACACTGAAGAGACAAACCTAACCATTTTTCTACTCCAGACCAAAATACAGCTGGAAATGAGACACACAACAGCACTTTCTGCTACCCATCCTATGCCTAGCCAACAACAAGTAAGGTAAGAGAAGTTCCTTCATGGATGCACAGCAAATCACCAAAATCACACACAATAGAAATAAAATCTAGACATAGATAGCCTATTTTCCGTTAATGAAAATTTCATGTAAAATTACTTGCATGATCAAAATCCCATTGGTTTTAATAGGAGTCTCTGAATATGCAAATGTCCTCTAATCACCTTCAAGGCATGCATGCCTGTATGTATGTATATGTAAGAAAACACACATTATCAGAATTTCATTGTGGGTGTAAAGACAATGTTCAATAGATGTTGATTTTCCTTTCTGTTTAGTGGGCTATCAGGTAGTGGTATTATTATCATCCAGATGAAATTTCCCCACAACCATGTTAATAAACATTTCTTCATGTCACCCATGAAAGTGAGGAGTTGAGTCAATGTACATGAGAAAAACTGTTGGTTGAAACCTGTGCCATATTTGTAAGAACTAGGAAGTTGATGTTCATGAAAGTCTCTTAAATGAGCCTATTCTACACGAGTTTTTTTTCTTAAAATATCTTTTCAGTCTTGTCCTTGATATTTCATTACATTCTGTATCAGTTCTGACAAGAGTATGATTTTATTTTTTAAATTAATGTTCCTTACATCATCTGACACACTCTTTACTATTCATCTTAAAAACTCCTTTCAACATCTGGTAGAGCCAGTTGTAGTTGCCAGAGCTTTTTTAATTCAACAATAAAAGCAAGTGCTAAGGCAGTGAATTGATAACTGTTAATTTTCAGTTCTTGTTCTTGATTTCTGCATTCTTTAATTGTTTTGAAATGAATATCAATGCAGTTCAGAGGAGCTAGGTTCTGGCTACCTCACCTGGAGACATCAGAAACGACTTTCTATTAAAATATTAATTGAATAAAGTTTAAGTGTGGCAGTGTTTGCCTGGACTGAAATGACAACTCCTCAGACTGCCCCATACCAATTCATTCACTCACATCTTCAGCACCAGCTGGAGAAAGCACCCCGGCACCTCGGAGGTCTCAGCCTGGATGGTGCTCCAGAGGGAGGATGCTGCCATTCAGGTGGGGGCTCACGGAATGAAGCCTGCCACCATCAAAAGGGCTCAAGAACAGTAGTTTAACCTCCAATTAATAAACTCAAACATATCAGTAGAATATTTAAGCACTCTAAGTTTTAGTAGCTTTTAATGGTAGTAAGACTTAGCATTATGTCCAAGTGCTTTGGGATTAGAAATGGACTTAAGCATTTGCTCAGACATTTCAACAAATGAAAGCCTTGACATAGATACAAAAAAAAAAAGATAATTAGCTTTGTATTTGACTTTTTCATCACAGCCTCACAACTGATTTCATAATAAACTTCAGAATTCCTCCCTTTTCATATTTTTCTCATGTATAAGTCTAGTCAGACTGCAGAAAGAATAATTTTAAAGATAATTAACAATCTTAAGTTGCCATTCCAACATCCAAAAAACAAACCGCTTATGTCTTTTTGGTCTTCCCACATGCCAGTTTGGAAGAAACCAGTAGTTATGGCAAGGTTTTTGTTGAATCTGAATGAAGTTTCCAGACTGCCTCTGAATAACAGTCTGACTTTGGAGTAGAACATTAAATTCTCTGTTACTCACTATGCTCCACAAAACAGCAGGGGAAGATGCGTGAGCTGAATTCTCTGAGACTTGCTTACCACTGTCTATTATGAGAATATCCTCTTCAGCAGATAAAATGGGGAAAAAGTTTATTTAGCAGAAGGAAATGAGGTTTGCTCAACAGCTACCAGGTGCTGTGGAAAGGTGAGTTTAGGCCCAAAGCTACCAGCGACTGCCAAAGGTAAAGGGTAAGCCCTCATGAAGCCTCTTCCTGAAAAAGTATCCAAGAAGAGGTATCCTATACTGAAGAAGTTTCGTACAGATCAGAAACTGACTGAGGGTCTAGTATACACAACTAAATTATCACATTCATCATAAGTTATATGATACTGCATTAATAAAACAATCTCCAGAATGCACAACTACTGGTGTAACCTGTGGTACCTTCCTCCCTGTATCCCATGCAATTTCTTTGCTTTTTCTTTTCTCAGTCTACCATCCTGGGATTCCCCTTCCCATCATCTCCTAACAACAGGAGCTGAGGTGACCTGCTGGTTCTCTAGAATGGGGTCATAACTTTCAGAACTGTTCCTCATATCCAGGCTTGGCTCTCTATCAGCATAAAGAACCACCAGAATGCATAACTACTTTATTAATGTCTCGAAGTTACAACTTGACCTGCCTGTTATCAGTGCAACTTTCTCAGTTACAGAAAAGGACTGGCCTAAATAATTAGGTAAAAGACTGCCAAACAATGATAATGCATAGTGATTTTTTCTATTTAAATTACCAGGCCACTGAATAAGGGAAACATTTGTGGCCTCTCCTTGAATCCCAGCAGGCAATGAATGAAGCCATCAACTTATACCTGTGGGATGCAAAGGAGCCAGAAATTGCTTTCATGACAATAAATATCTGTATTGCCTTGTAGTTCTATCAGGTTCTGTATTGATTTTTGGTCATCTCTTATCTGTACTTAAAAAAGTCTGAATTTGAGTCAATTTACATACTCCCTAATACATCCCAGATATGCATAATTTCATTAAAATTAAGAGCGAGTGTGTCAATCCTCAATCTTCCTCTGACATTCTTATCTATTCCTCAACTATTCTATTCACCACAAACATGATATGTGTAATCTAAATGTTATTACATTTGTAGAAGTTCATTCAGCAGACTCTGGAGGGTTTTTGTTTGGAGTGTGGTTTTTGTTTGGGTTTTTTGCTGGTTTTTTTTGTTGTTGTTTTTTTAATAATGGAAATACATTAAGATGCGTAATAATTAAGGAAAAGTTGAGTTTTGTTTTAAAACAATAAAAATACTGAACCCTTAAAGCTGCAACAAACAAGCAGATGCCCTTTTCAGGCTTATGGGATATTCCAAAGTTGTAAATACCTCAGTAAAATCACATTGCTAGCTAAACTCAAACAAATAACATCACTGCCATTTAAATCCACCCTTTCCATCACTGTCCTACCCTAATGCTACCATCTGAATAAGGAGTCCAATCCTGAAAATTCTTAAATCCTAATATAATGAGTGCCTTCAGGCCAAAGGGTCTGCAAAAAGGGGGGCATAATCAGTGCCAAACATGACTTAACGGTACTTACAGAGGACCACATACAAAATAGCTTTCAAAGGCGTAGTGAAGAGGGCTAAATGTCAGCATAGACCATAAAAGCCAGCCACAAGGAACGCACAAAATGCCATCCTACCCACATCACAACTCTTATCTACTTAGGAAATGTACTTGGTGATCATCCATAGTGAAGGCAAAATCCTATGCCGAAGACTTCTGAGGGTCTGTTGGTATCTTCTCGTAATATGGGACTATGCACCATCACCTTTCCTTCTGGGATTGCAGTTCCTGTCACTCCTTTCAGGATTCTTAACTATTGAGTCAGATAGCAACAATTCATTTGGATGATAAGAAGATACCTGAAACAAGACCTAGGACACCAGTTCTCAATAACTTGAGACTATCAGAGCCTCGTTAACATACTAATGACAAATTTGGAGCAGCAGAGTGAAAGTCTGTCTCCTCATTGATCACTGGAGTGGACTTGGCTGGTCTGTCTGGCTAAGTGAAGTTTTCATCTCTCCTCACAACATCTTTCTGCAAACCTCACAAAGCTGCACACTGAGACAAGGAGTACCATGCTCTGTGTCAGGCACAGTAGTTTCTCCTTCTAGATCCTCCAAACAAGATTAAAGTCCATTTGTAGAACACAGAGCAGCCAAGCCTCCAAGTCTTGAGACACGTCCAAATGAAGGTCTGTATAGTGCAATTTGCCCTTCGTTGCTAGAATCATTTGGTTCCTCAGTTTTTCTGTGGCTTCCCCTATTTAGAGAGCTCTCAAGTTTGTTTGGATGGGCTAGACACATGCCTTGAGAGAACCCAATGGAACAGATAGTCTCCAAGTAAGCTCAAGGCTAAACAAGCCTCCGTACAGTGACAAAAAACCCTAAGGTCTGAAGGCCGATACCGGCAGATGCTTAGCTAAAGAAGAGCGTGCATTGCCTATGGCAAGTGTAACAGAAAATTCCATTTTCTCATCCATCTGTAATACGTCTTCTGATTACTACCATATCTTTTTAGCCACACAAGCAAAGTAACAGTTTACCCTTTCCATGTAATTTTACCATGTGATTGACAACACATTGGCAGGCTAAGAACTTCAGGTTATCAACGTATGCAATGAACAAATTGTCTCATATCCCTCTAGTTTCATCCAATTTCTTATTGCCTAAATGACAATTTGGGAAACTTAGCAAAATACTCTAGCAGAGCTTTTCAACTTTCATGTGGGTAGGGTTTTTTCCCCTATTTATGATTAATAATTAAATGCTTTTACTAACATGACTAAATCCAAAATATATGGTAGACCGCATAATTAGCAGAATCAGACAAGAGCTCTGTAGTGTTGTGCCTATTCTTTTTGGAAACAAATTAGGATTTCCTATCTGAAAGCCTGATGCAAATTTCAGCCAAAATCCACCCAAAACAGCAAAAACATTTTATTTTAAGAGCCTGGAAACCAGGCAGATGTTTCATGCAGCATACTTCAATAAAGAAAACTAATACTTTCATATCTGCCTTTTTACTGATATTTCAGAATACTCAGAAACTAATAACCAGCTTTGGACCATAAGGTAGATTCACAGGTAATTCAATGAAAAATGCTGTTAATCCAAAAGAAAGCTTGACAGTTCTGTAGATCTGGCATTCATTATTAGTTTATTAATATTTGAGTAATCTCATAGCAGGAAGTGATCATTAGTGCAGGAGCATATGTCTAGAGCAGTGCAGACAAATTCTATTTCGATAATATTTGAACTGTTTTTTTCAGAAAAAAGCCAGAAGATTTTAACTTATGAAAGACACTGTATGGCTTATATGCTCCAGTACCTTAGCAGAAGGAAAAAGTACTAACTACACTTAGAGAATCTGTGAGATAAATTTTAGCATTCATTAGCATGTGACAAAGTGTGTGTACCTTTTCCACATCAAATATCCATGCAGTGTTGGCAGCAATCCTAAGAGTGATTTTTAGCTTTTTAAAAAGATTAATTCAGCCCACACGTTTCTAATTATTATCAACATTATAATCTACATGAAATGCAAAACCTGAAATACCAAACGAAAGAATAGTTTATGACTTCAAACTACCCAAAACAAAATGCCATATTATGAAATTTGAATCTTGCTCTGACTTACAGGCCCAGGCCTTCCTCAAAAGCCTTAGGTAAGTATTTTGCAATATTTAGCTGCTCAGAGGTGGAGCTCCACAAACCTTTCTGGTACTTGCAAATCACTAATAGTAACATCACAAGTATATTTGAAAGCATGCAGAAAACCTATTGCCTAACTTATACAACAGGCTGAATGTTTACTATAATGTTTTATTACACAGGCTTGCATTCCCTTTCAAGGCATTTACAGTGGGGACTGCAGAGGAAGAAAAAGATTGAAAACCCAAAATACCATGGACCATTGATTTAAAAAATAAATAAATACATTTAAAAGATGATCAAATCAGCAATGAATTAATGCTGTGTCTGAAACTATCAACACAAGAAGTTATATCAGCATCTGTTACAGCAGCAGGGTTTAGATGAAAAATGGGAAAAAAATGGGAGTATGAGTCTGAGAAGAAAAAGCTAAAAAGCTAAAGGACTGTCTTTTCAATTTATTATGAAGGATACAAAGGGCAAATAGAGCCTTTTAGGAGAGATTTTCAAAGCTATTTTGGAAATTACACATTCATAGATTTTCAGGGCTGACAGAGGCCACCATGACCATAACTTCCTGTACAACAAGCCAAAACTCATACTCCACATTCAAACACCCCACAATTTGCATTCCTGGAAGTTCTTCAGTCTTCCCTTCCCATCTACTGTCACATAACTTCTTCCCTATTCCCTTCAATAAAATCTTACCAATACAGTCATAAATATGTCAGCCACCTCTGATGACTGTACCTGTACTCTCTGAGTTTCTAACATGTTGTTTGACAATCTCCTTCAGAGCACCAGTCACTTGTACCTTAACGTTCTTCAGGGGCTCCACAGCCATACAGTGTGTTATGTGCTACCCTT
Source organism: Fulmarus glacialis (assembly GCF_000690835.1). Taxonomy (NCBI): domain Eukaryota; kingdom Metazoa; phylum Chordata; class Aves; order Procellariiformes; family Procellariidae; genus Fulmarus; species Fulmarus glacialis. The sequence goes on along the minus strand of NW_009203128.1, from coordinate 62,321 downwards.
TCCCTTGAGTTTCTTCACTCCTGCCTTTTCTGCACGTTCTCTCGCCAATCCTTGTATCATGGAAGATGTACACGACTTTCAGAAGTAACCTATTCCATTCCTCTTATTCCAAGTTAGGATAATCTATATCCGTGTTTTAAAAACCCTTCAAATTAGAAAAGTTACACAGCCTCCATATGTCTATTGTCCAGTAGTCAAAGTAAACCTTCCTAGGTACAGTTTTTAAGCCCGTGTCTCCTTGTTTTATATGGATCACTGTGCTTTCTTCTCCAGATCTCTGATCCTTTTCATTGCTCTGCTCCAACCTCTCTACAGGAAGTCAGTTTTTCCCGATCATGCCAGGAAAGCCTGGTGAAGTTCAAAGCATACATAAGCTGTCTTTAACACTAGACCCACTGGTATATTATGTTGATCTTTCACCATTTTAAGTTATTAGTCAAGATACCATGCCACAGAAATCCATAGATAGATCTACGTCAATGAAGTCAGTCTTTATCAATGACATTTAGAATTTCTTCAAAAGCCCATCACATGATTCTGACATGATCTATTTTTCATAAAGCTGCACTGACCTGTATTATCACCTTCAATTCCACATTTATCAGGCCTTGTATAATTCATACCATTATTAACTTTGGGATCAATGTTAAAGAGAACAACGTGTGTCTTTATAGACCATAACCTAGCTATCATGGCTGTAAAGTCTTGCTGGTACAGCCCAGGAAAGACCAGTTCCAAGACAGTGACATTCACTGCAACTGAACAAAGGGCAAACGATGACATGCCCAGTGACAGACACAGGGCATGATCTGAAATATCCTGAGCAAGAAGGGGACAGTGGTCAGGGAGGATGTTTCACACACTGTGCTTTTTGAGCATTCACCCAGGCAAAGGTCACTGGAAAGAACTACATGACAAACAATGGCCACTGCATTAATTTCCTTGTATAATATCTTGAACAGCATCTCATAAATCCTTAAATGAGCAATTTATTTTGCTGTGCTGATCATGGATTGGTTTTTATTAAATTTTGGTATAGATTTTTATATAACCTAGTCCAATAAAATTTTAGCTTTCTCCTTGTAAGAACAGAATTAAAACTCTGGCTGAAGCTGCCTCTGACTTCCACAGCAATTTTTTAACGTGCAGATGCAAACTGTCCAAGAAAGGTGGCATGTTGAACTGTTTCTATTATTTTGTCAATGAGCATGGCTATATCCCCCATGGAATTCTTTCATAGCCAACTAGACTTCCTTTTCATGCAGCAATAAAAATGGAAAGTTTGTAAAGCTGGACATGAGAGAAGCTCTTTCTGTCATTTTTGCAATCTACATTTCAATTCGAAATAAGTATTCCTTGTGAGCTGTGTTTTTTTGTGTTTTTTTCCCCCGGATACTGTACTCTAAGATACAACACTAAATTACACTGATTCATTATTCCTATTAAAACAAACAATAACCTCAAATTGCTTAGCAAACCAAACAATTGCAAACAGTAAATTTAAACAGTAAAACAGGGAGCACGTTGGGTAAATGTTATTTCCCTGAACAAGGAAAGCTTTCGGCAAAGTGCTTAACTTGAATACAACAAAAGGCAATTTAATTTAGTAATACAGCTGGATGAAAAATTGAGACCTCAGGTTTAATAAGAAGGGGAAAAAAGACAAGCATATATCATCCAAAAGGATAATTATGAGAAACTATTTTGTATGATCCAGCTAAATCAAAGCTTTTAATGCTTTCTTACTCCTGTCAAAGGAAGGAGATTTAGTGCTTTAAAAATGGGGATTTTGCAGACTCCACTGCCAAGAAAAAATGATTTGTCCCTTGATAAATTACTATTGGGTTTTCTACTTGAAAAAAAATACACTTACATTGAAATAAATGCCAAGGAATGGCTAGAGAATTTATATTATTCACTCGTATCTGTCACTGGATTGGTTGAAAAGCAAGAGTGCTATTAAAAATATCTTCTTGCTTCTAGACATAATGGCACAAAGGGGCCATGCGAGTCTTTCGTGAATGGGAAGGATATGTATACAAACATAATAGCAAGCAAATCTTTATTCCCCTCCACCATCCTGACATACTAGGCTCTAAAGGGAGACTGCATGTGTGTACGCGCAGTGCGCGCATGTATTTTTTGTGTTCAGAAGCGGCCAATTCCAGTGAAAACTCCCCTCCCACTGGGAGGGAAATCGCACATTCATTTTCCTAAGGTTTTTCAAGGGCTCTTAAGGAAAAATTTTCTAGGATTATTTTTCTGAAGGAGGGAAAAAACATACATGTATATATGACATATCTACAAGGATGTTAGCTTGAGAGCTGCATTGCAGTAAAAGCAATTTTACCCCAAAGAAACCTCTCTAAGGGTCTGTTCTGTGTTTTTTAGCTGGAGAAGCTCACCCTGTTTTCTTTTTGCCCAGCCCTTGGACAAGAACTATACAGGTCAGCAAGGAGCAGAAAAACTAGGCAGTCACAGACACTGGGAACAGGGAGGAACACTTGCTGAGCCAGCAGTCCTCTCTGGCAGCAGCTCGTCTAGGGGTTGCATGGGGACCAGAGGGATGTCACTGCACAGGCCCAGTTCCTTTCAAGCCTGCAGATAATAACGTCTGGTAGTCACTCAAGTTGCTAAGGAAGAAATGCCTATGTGCATTGCAATTTGGCTGGAGACGGACACATTCCCAGCAGACTGCAGCCCTGTGCTTTATGTGCTGGTTGTTGCCATGGGTGCTGAAAGCACCATGCTGCTCACCCATGGGTGCTGAAAGCCACCCAAGCTCTTATCTGCCAAGCTTCAATCTCTTTAAAAACTAAGGTCCCAGTTGCGAAGAGGCTCACCTTCTGCTTGTCGCCAAAGCAAAGGCAGAATTTACAGAGTGCATGCGGATGGCAAACGAACAAAAGAAGCCATTAATAAAGTTGAGATGACAGTGTGCAAGGTTAATAGAGCCACGCAGGTTTGCAGGACTGGGATATTAGCTTTACTTAGTACTTAAACTATTTTTTGATTAGTGCTTATTTTACACATACTTTTCATTAGAGTCTGAGAGGCTACTAAAAATTTCTTCATTCATTTCTGAGTTCGAGGTCATCTTGATATACCTTTTGTTATTCTGTTCCATGTAAAAGATTTCTTCTCTTTTGATTAATTGTAACACCAAGTTTCTACCAACACACAGAAGATCTTTTGCTTATTTAATTGCTGATTGACATAGACATTTATCTATCTCCTGACAGTAGTATCAGTTACACATTTTCATGGAAACCCAGAAAAATATTTCTTTGGGCCCTGAACAACTTTTACACCTACTAATTAAATTAGTATCATTGAGAGAATTCTGAATGCACAATAACAATCAAAAAGCAAGAATAAGAGTTCTTCTATACATGCACAAAGTTATATTTCATTGCAATCATTCAACATATGAAATGCAGAGCATAGAACTAGCTGGAAAGAAATAAGTCTGAGCGGAGTTTGACTTAAACACAAGTTTTTCATGTAGAGTGCGTAATCTATAAAATCTTTGCAACAGAAACAAACTTCTTTCTCTTCTCTTCACAGGAAACCAATAGCATTGGACTCGATTCATAAGCCGAGCATTTTGAAACTGCCAGAATATCAAGACATCAGCAAAAAGGAAATTCTAGCATTAAAAAATTAGAAAAATTCCACCTGAAAAAGGAAATCAGTATCTCTAGAAACCATCACTACAAATTAGCCAAAGTTAGAGTAGTTTCAAAACCATCTGGCTTACAGAGTCTTAAAGTGCCTACTGTTTAAAACCATATGGGGCAATGCCACCAAACCTGACCTCTAGATCTTTAAGCGTATTTTACATAGTTGTGCATGATTATGCCAGGTACTAGGGTACCAGAAATTTCATTTTTACTCTTTCTTCCATCAAAACCCAAGATGATTTCACTGGAAAGCTCCTATTTGCTCCAGGGGCTGTCTTACTTTTAAATGCATGAAACAATGTTCTATTTTATTTTTGTTTTCACTTCAGAAAATGCAGTTCGGTTTTGCAGTTCAGTAAATGCAGCATTTGCTAAAATCTAGTGAGTTACAAATAGTACCCAAACCTCCCCTTTTCTAAAAAAAAAAAAACAAAAAAAAAAAAAACAAAAAACAATAGTAAAAGTCACAGAAAGTATGAATCATTGTCATTCTGATGTCTCAATTCTTGTTTTATATGGATTATGCTAACAAAACAACAAAAAAGAAGAAAACAGCAAAATTTCAATCTGTATCTTTCTTGTGACAAGGGCATCTCATAAAATTCATAATTATATCATCTCTAGACATTTATCTTAAGTCAATAATCCCATAGCCCTTCTAAACCTGGCATTTTGCAAATACACTACAGAAGCTACTTGAGGCAGTAATTTCTTTTCAAATAACATCTTTATGTTATCCTTTGGCATGTAGGCTTAAGTGGATTGTTTATCTATGAAAAATGAACGTAGCAGAAACTTTACCTCCCAAAGTAAGTTTTGTTAGAAAAAAAAATTTCTTCCTAGAAAATTCAGTTCTAATCACTAATTAGCATGCAAATACTAATATTACATGGAGAGACAAAAGAATAAATATAGCAGAATAATCCTACTAGAGTTTTTTCTAATATGTTGTTTTCATGTTCCTAAATCTTTGAAGAATTAAAGAATGAGGCAACTCATTGTTTCTCTATATTTTGCAGGTGTTCACTCACAGTAGTTATTCCTCAGAACTACTTCCAAAGAAGCATCCGTCACTACTAGAGCCAACAATTCGTTTCAACCTAGCAGTTACAGTTTTGGTAGAAAGCACTTTAACAGGGTACATCATAATGCGATTCAGTTGTTGGAAGCTGATGAGGAAAAAATAAACAAACAAATTTTAATTGTTAGGATAATTAACCTCTAGAAACTCTCTAAGACGAGGCAGTGTCTTTAACAACTGACGATAAAAGAGCAGAGAATATGTCCTTAATAGAAATTATGAGATACAGTCCTTTGGTCTGTGCCACTGTGGATCAGAGCGTCTCATTCACGTACTGTCCTGGCTGCAGTCATAAGCTTAAATCCACTTCCTTGCACCCCTTTATCTAACAATAGTGACAAGACTAGCATCAACATAAGGCTTCTGCAATTATGGGAGCTCTGTAGCACTTAGGAGCTATCAGCAGGCGAAAGACATCTTATCGGGTCAGCCCTATTTGTGCACAAGTTAGAGCAGGAGACCGTGGCCTCAGTAAGGCTGAGCCCGGCAGCTCCTGGAGACGTGATGGTACCGATGATCAGAGAACTCCCCTGCACAGGATCCCTGACGGTGCACCTTCACTACTGCTTTGAGTATATGTACAGAGCTCACAGCACCTCTGAGACAGTTTTCGATCCATGCACCATTAAAACAAATCAGCTGATGATTGCACTCTCAATTTACTGATCTCTGTTGGAATTTATGGGGCTGCAGGACATTTTCAGTTCAAAGACATTTAATCTTCAAATCTCTTCCCCTTTGATCTTAAACTGCTATGTCTGCTGACAATCAGGACAAAGGATAAATCCACAAAATCAAAATGGTTTTCTGAAACTATCTTTGTCAAAGGAGTTAAGAACAGAGGACACGGTCAGAGTTTCTGTCTTACAATCCAAGATCAATTCTGCAGACCAAATCCTCAGCCAACATAAATCAGTGCAACTTCATTCAGATAAAGTTGACAGGATTTTATAGTACCTGTGGAACTGGTCCTAACTATTTGCAAGTTGCACAATTTTCTGAGACTCTTTAATGTCTGCAAAGGCCCTTAATGAAAAATAGACAATAAACAAACAAAATGCACCTCCTCATAAATCTTTCTTTAAAAATGCTAATAATCTAGCCTGATACACATGCAAACAAAGTAATCAATTAAAGCAGACTAGGGTTGTAATTTTACATGAAATGGTAAGCTCAAGAAGAGATAGAAGATACAGAATGCATTCACAGGGCTACCATTTACCTTACTTTTTAAAAAATTATAGCCCTGTAAATTTTTCTGGACTGTTTATACAACATGCAAAAAAGGCAGTCTGTGCATGAAGTAGCCATTGTGAATTTCCTCATTTCTATACCCATTAGCTGAAAGTATACAGCCAATTCTCAGCCTTGTATTTTAGGTCATAAATCTGCTCCCTCTGTTCCTTGGGCAAATTAAAAGCTATATATCTTTTGTCAAAGTCTTTCTGACACAGAGCACCTACCTTCACAGCCTAAGGCTAGCTGTGTGTCTAGGAAAATTATATACAATAGGCAGTGACAGCCATGGAGTCCAGCATTTAGGCACCAGTCAACATATTTTTATACATGTAAAAAATCATTCTACCTTAAAATTTGAGCACAATTTATACATATTTTAAAGGATTACAGGAGTATGAAATAAAAAAATGCTTTCAAAAGGATAGGAAGGTGATCCAAATTTGATATCCTTGCAATCTTTAAAACTATGCTGCATTAAGCATATGCATTAACTTCTGCATTACACTAATACAGACTACACTATCAGAACTGTAACCTATTTTCTCGTGCTTTAACTGTTCTGATGCTTCAGTTTCTGATGAATGTGTGGGCACCGCTTTTGATTTCAGCTGAATGTGCAAACAGTATATGTGTTTTAATTAAATCCATACAAAATTATGTTGTTTGGGAATGCCAGCTTTGTCACAGCAATGGCTTGTCTAGTTATATTGGAGTTCTATGGCCTGGAAATGAGGCATTGCAAAATGGCAATATTTAAGATGCCCCACATGAATTGCTGCATTGTGGAAAATTTTCTAAGCAATGGGCTCCTGCACATCTTTTAAAAGCTGCAAGAAGCTTGCAAAGAAGTGATTTTAACTATAAGACATAGAGAAATACTTATAAAAAATTGAGGGTTTCCTCTAATTATTTGTTCAACAATGATGCCACTCTGCCCAAGGCTGTAGCTTTTCACAGTATATGCTTCTCGTTCTCCTTACATGGCAAGTAACCCTTGTTTCATACTTTTATCCGAAGTACCACTTGCCCTCTTTAGACCTCTTTGGTTTATAGCTGCCATTTTCACGATGTCATATCTCTTACGCTGTGATCAGAGGTGTTCATGTTTTTCCTTTCCTAACTGATATTGTTGTCATATAATTTACTTTCTCGGCTATTCTGACTGGAAAAGCTGGAAGGCCTGTCTTCTTTACATTTAACGCACAGCCACAATCTGAATAGAGCTTGTAGATTTCATCTGTGGTTTCCATTTATTGTCCATTTTGAAATAAACACGAAATAGCGCTACTATCCAAAAATACCTCTTATTCCTATTTTTTAACACATGGTTTATATTCCTTAGGAGAGTGGTTAACTTTCCAACCGTCATCTTTTGTCCTGTCTCAGCAGCTTTGGGATGCTTTTATGGGTCATTCAATGCTGATGATGGTAGTCAAATTTGAGGATGCGATGCTACTGTCATCTCACTTAAAGCAGCACTACAGGAAGGAAAGTCATAGCTCATTCAAGAACAAAAGTTATTTACAGAATAAAGTGTCAGAAAACAACATTAGAACTGTTTGCAGAGACTGTCCCTCTTGTCCCACTGTTTGTAGTGGGACACAGTCACAGGACAGGAAGGCAACCTCAGGTTCCTCTGACTTTCCATGGTAGTTAAGTACATGTCCAGGCCTTGCCGGTCTTAAACTACTTACAGTCTCTTATTGTGCATTTCGCACCAATTCAACTCCAAATCCCCAAGTCTGATTTAATTAGAAAGGCAGCACAATCTGGGAAAGCAACCAGGCATCTAAAACTGCTACACTGTGTAACTGAAGTAGATGATGTTTATTGGGCTCTCAGAACATATAAACTACTAAGCATCGCTAGCACTTCTAAACTGACGGCAGCTTCCCTAATGAATTAAATAGTACACTTTTAATAATGTAAGTCTCAAATAAATGAGGCTTCAGTGGGCCCAATCCGCAGCTGGCACAGCTGTAACAAAGTCATTACCACACCTGCAGGGACGTGCGCACTTCTGCCAACACTCACACCAGCAGAACAGTTCATAAACAAATTGATACATACAGCAAGGATGTGCAAGTCTGCAGCCCAAAAAAAAATCCACGTACTGCCAAGACTTCATACTGAAATCCATCATTTGTTTCTGAACATCTCTGCCTATGCAGATGGAAAACTTAATTTGGTTTACCAAAAAAAAGTTGTTTTATACTGTTGCATCTTGTGCTACACCGGTAGAATGTTATGCATTTCTTGTGGAGGCAGCATTTTATAATAAATACATTTTGCATTGCTTAGTGTCCTTACATTGCTAATAAGCCTTCATTACCTGTTAGCATACCACCCTTGTGACTTTGCTTGTCTGACCCATACTTTGTATCTTCAGTAAACTTACTGATCTTGGTAGTAACATTTAAGTAATAAAGTATTGCTCCGTGTGAGAAGGACTATCAGATTGCAATCCCAAGCAAACAGAAATTGTTCTTTTTTTAAGTTGCTTGAAATGGAAAACACCACAACACTGGCATATCTGCTTGCATTGTTATTTTAAATTATATACACACAGCATCTTAATAGAAGATATTATATGCTCCCTAGCTGATACATTTCACAGTTAGAAATAGATTTTAAAACCATTTTCAAATAACAAATTGACAATCGTACTCCTGCCTTCCATGTGCGCACACTCCTTAAAAGCACAACCAGAAGGGGGAGTACAAAATTTGGTTTATTGTAATCCATTACTTACAGAATTTGCAATAGATTTTTTTTTTTTAATCGCTCAATGGAGGGAAATATCTTTTCTAATTTCCTTTTAAACTTCTGCTAGAGGTCACAAAAATGAAGATAGGAAGCTACAGCAAATGCACAGAAGACATTTATGCATTTTAACTGCATTTAAAAAAAATATATTTGTGCTTCTAAGTAGCTTCCCAATTTCTAAGTGTTTCTTTTTTCTATAAGATTGCAATCAACATTCACACACAGAAAAAGCGCATGTCTGCAGTGTAAGTTTAGTAACTTTAAAATCTCCGAAGCAGAAAGGCTGTCAGATACAGTAGTCTAAAACGCCAGGGCAGCAGCTATCTTTGTGGAACTATTTCAGCTTCAGAATACTGGAAAAAGGGTAAATAAAGTTTAGAAGAAATACAGTATACTGAATAGCTTTCAAAGGAAGTCGAACACGTCTTGCAAACAGTGAGGTGAAGTGGCTGTGGATTCTTGCAATTATACAAGTTCTCATTTACTGTGGCTTAGTGGTCCAAAACTCTACTGGAACTCCACTATTGCAGGTATAAGCAAAACGTGATGACAATCATCTCTGAACTTACTGCAGCCTGAACTACAGAAATCTAGAACTGACAATGAAGCTAAAAGTGCTAGCATAGCTATCAACAACTCATCTGAAGTGGATCTCCAACATTTTTCTTTTTTTTTTTTTTTTTTAGTTCTATACATAAATGAGACATCATTCCTCTGTCAAGAATGGAAAGTTTTCTTGTGCTTTAGTGTATTGCTATTAGGACATTAATGTTCTCCTTTTTCTACCAAAAAGCAAGAATTTTTTCCATAAACCTTGACAACATAGTCCTTATAACCTCCCTAGAATGGTGATGAAATTGGAAGCTCATTTTTCAGAAAATGAATATTTCAAGATAAAAAGCAAGAAGTATAAGGAATATGGCTAAAAATCCAGGGCTGTTGTCTTATTTGTTTATTTGACAGCAAGATTTTCAACAATGCAACACTTTTTCATTAAAGCTGTGCACTTTCCTTGAATTTAGGAAGAACTGTCAAAAATAAGTCTCAAATATTTAGATGGTGTCTCTGGGGATTATAATTTTAGAGCACATGCTGAGATGTGCCTAAACATTTTCTTCCATGAATTCAGAACTCACAAAATGGAGTCTCTCTCCCACGATGCACTATCATGAGCCGCTCCCATGACAAAGAAGTGTTTGTCCCCCAGAGATTTTGGAGCACCGCAAGGTTTACAACCTGACCAGGGAGCCTTCTCCATGCAGCAGAATATCAGCATGAAGCAAATAAAACAAGAACATAATTTTGTTTTGACATTATGCTAAAAACTGTAGGTTTTGGAAATGTATTCAGAAATGAGGTATTCCAAATTGATTGGTATTTCTGATTAAAGATTTCCAGAAGAGGACATGATTTCAGCCAGTGCTGCTACTGACATCATCTTCTGCAGTATTTTACAGGCAAGCAGCACCAACAGGATTCATCTCTCAAAAGCTGGAGCACACAAGAGTGTATGGACCAAGTGCTACAGCCAAAAAGAATATCAAATTAATTTATTAAGTGGATTGAACACCAAAGAGACAGTCCTTTCCTCAGGGAAGCTGGCAATGGGAGTAAAGAGACTGTATAAACTCAATCTTGCAGGTGAAAAACCCAAGGAACACAAGGGAAAAAAAAACCCAAACATTTTCACCCACACTAGCACAGGAAGCCTGTAGAAGAGACAAAAATTGAGTAGAGAGCTGTCCTGGTTTCGGCTGGAATAGAGTTAATTTTCTTCCTATTAACTGGTATAATGCTGTGTTTTGGATTTAGTATGGAGAAGAATGTTGATAACACACTGATGTTTTAGTTGTTGCCAAGTAATGTTTACACAGTCAAGGACTTTTCAGCTTCCCATGCTCTGCCAGGTGCACATGAAGCTGGCAGGGAGCACAGCCAGGACAGCTGACCCAACTGGCCAACAGGGTATTCCATACCATGTGACATCATGCTCATCATATAAGGCTGGGGGAAGAAGAAGGAAAGGGGACGTTTGGAGTGATGGTGTTTGTTTTCCCAAGTAACGGTTACGCATGATGGAGCCCTGCTTTCCTGGAGATGGCTGAACCCCTGCCTGCCGGTGGGAAGGAGTGAATGAATTCCTTGTTTTGCTTTGCTTGCGTGTGCGGCTTTTGCTTTACCTGTTAAACTGTCTTTATCTCAGCCCACAATTTTTCTCACTTTTACTCTTCCGACTCTCTCCCCCATCCCACCGGGAGGGAATGAGCGAGTGGCTGGGTGGGGCTTAGTTGCCGGCTGGGGTTAAACCATGACAAGAGCTCACCCATCACCATCTCACAACTAACCACTGCCACTACCTTGCTTTCCAGTTGCATAAAAATAGCACCTTTTGTTGTCTTCTTTTAATTTTTACCTGCCATTACTTACGTAAGTTAGATTTTGACGTGTTCTATAATGGTAAACTAAAAGATGTTATTTTCACATTTAAAATATGTTCTATTTTTTTAATATTATTTATTCTTAAGCAGTCAAAAGGAGCTATTTCAGCCAGTTAGGGCTTCAAACATTTTTTACATAATGAGTAGAAACAGTTTCTCTGAATATCACTCTAAGTCTTGTCCTTCTGTTGCTTTTTGGCTGGTTTTGAAAAAAAAAAAAAAAAAAAAAAAAAAAAAATCACTTACTCCTCTTTCTCCCAGCCCTGCTTTTCTCCTCCTTCTGTATTTTAACTTGCATGGAATGGGCTCAAACAAAGCAGGGAAATCAGACCCTCAGACAATCAACAAGTTGAGAAATGACGAGTTATACTTAAGCACTCAAAAATTAATAGAGTACAATTGAAATGAAAGGCAGAAATTGTCTTAAGGTAAGTGCAGCAGATTCTTAGGAAGATATGTTCTTGTCTTCCTTGCAGCTGAAAGTGAAATGGCGTTTATATATCATCTTAATTTATCAGAAATATATTACTATTATTAATGAAGTCATTCACCATTGCCAATGGAATTCACTCTAAATGCTTACAGATGCTACTAAGTGGACTCACCAAAACGATTTTCAGATTTTTCCAAGAATTAAGCCTGGTCAAAAATTTTACAGCATTTGTTTTCTTATGGAGATATATAAATTTATTTTAGAAATTAGCACATATAATTAAACATAGTTTGGGATTTACCTTCAAAAATCAAGTAATTCTATTTAAGTGAAGTAATCTTAGAAGACAGATGTGCATCATGCTTTCACATGGTGAGACCACTATGTTT
>NW_009203128.1:50025-50240 GCF_000690835.1 Fulmarus glacialis | reverse complement strand
AAAAGCAGAGCTCTCTGGGACATCTTGTCGGTAGTGTGTCATGCACACCTTACCTGTGTAACAGACAACCAAAGATAGGTGCAGACAAACTGCTTGCATCTAACACCAAATAAGGGTAAACAGAAACATTTAGTCCTCACGAAGTGCTGTATATTCAAACCTGCTCATAAATATTAAGCAGACAAGCATCACACTGCACACTTATAATCACACTC
>NW_009203128.1:0-50008 GCF_000690835.1 Fulmarus glacialis | reverse complement strand
GCCTTCTCCAAAAGGCAAAATTAGACTAAAAGAAACAACTCCTTTTGTAACATCAGGGGAATTCTTTATTTTCTGAACACTAACCACTTACATGAAACCCTGATATGGTTCAGTACCATTAATAATTTTGTTCATATTTAATAGCTATCAATATACCTCAACCAATGAGTAGCTCATTGCTTGGATAAAAATGTGCTAGCCACTGACTAAATCAGTCAGAATCTATCATATAGTTGAATTAAAAAGAAGAGCTTTGTTAAAACAACATTAATCTTCACTTCTTTGTAATTCAAAGATCGATTTAGTTTTAAATACTAAATAGTTATGATTAATCAGTGAGGAAAAAATAGATTCATGTTCTATAACGTTGGTAATAGTAATGCAGTACTTCCACATGAACTCAGAGGCACTATTCCTTACTCCTGTTACACATACTTACACTTAATATAATAACACATACTGGATTATAAAATTATTATTTCCTCTGTAAGATCTGCATAGAAATACTCCAGAATGAAAGCAACAACACACTTGAATCATAATTCTTGTTACAAGAAGGAAGGAAAGAAGGAAATGAAAACAGAGAACTGGGGTATCTTCTCTTATTTCCAGACTGAGGAGCTCAGACCTACTCGAAGAACAAATAATAGTAAGCTTTCCTCTGTCTTGCAGAAGTCCAGAAACGAACACCAGAGAAGGCAATTAGTTTAGGGAGCAATTATCTTTCCTGCATGTCTTTACAGGAGGGAACCGTGAGACAAGACTCGGAAAAAATCAGACTTTGATAAAGGTCAGTGACATATAACCTATTTTGGCAATTACTTGTCAAATATATGAATGGTTTAAAATACATTGAAGCAACTCAGCAAATGGGTGACAGGACTGTTTTAAGCAACGTGCTCACTTATTCTTCAAAGATAACTCTGAATTTAACACTGACAATACTGACATAAAATTGGGTGTGGGAGAACAAGGAAAGAAGCAATATGCCTTCCCCCTGAGTTTAAGGGGTTACTAACACAAGTGTGATCTCTAATCTATATGCCATTAGAGCTGTTGTGCAATCAGCCGCTCCAGGCTCCATTCTTCATTCCTGTCTAGTCTTAATACTGATATGATGCCAGCGCATCGGTGACCTCTTTGTACGTGAAGAGGACTGACTCCTCACGTGCACCATGGCAGCTGGAAAGCTTTCAGAAGGAATTCTGCAGCACACTGAACAGCCCACTATCAAGCATCCTTATTTTGTTCTCTGTTGAATTACAATTTTCTTCCCTGGAGATTCTCCCTTCTAGATCCCCATGTAAAGATATGTGCTGTTTGGGGTCAGATTTGAAATGTTTGACCCACCTGCTGTTCAAAAGCTACAAAGGCTGCATTCCCCCCACCAGTTCTGCCATTGTATGATTTTATCTGTGCCCGTGGTGGAGGCTGGTTGAACATCAGGAGGGAGAGAGACATTCTATAAAACTGCAGGTGGAAAAGGTTTGCCAATTATTTTTCTTCTCGTGACTTTTAGGATGCACAGATTCCTTTTGGCAGTTCCCCTTGTTTTGTGCCCATAAAATAAGTTTAATGGCTGAATTTTCTTTAAGATAATCAGAGGCTGTATAATTTATGTATCCGAATAGCATTGTAGCCAGATGTAATTTTGCTTGAAGTTTCAGCATTACAGTTAGTAATGACTCTGCTGGCTGTGTTTTGTAGAACTTGCAATTTATTTAACAGTTGACTGAGCACTGACCCTATATAATATCACCATAATCAAAGTGTGGTAAAAATTAAAAATGAAAAAGAAATCTGTGCCTCTGGGAAACACACAGACTTCAAGTGGACAGAGTATAGAAACAATCTCTGAAAATGACAGGTAACTAACACGGTCTTTAAAGTTTATAGCACAGACAAACTAGCCAATCAAAGATTTATCTGAATTAAGGTTTGAAACACACTTTCAGTAATAGTTATGGCTTGAGGCATTTATTTTGTCAGTCTTTGCTGCCATTCAACTCAAGTCCCTTTCCCTGATTTGCAAGAGTTGATTATTCTCTGATCAGACAAGGGAAATATCAGAGGGTATCCTGTGCTTCCAAAGAGCAGGGGGACCTTAGGGGGAGAAAAGTTAAATTTCAATTACCATCTATTTCTGCCATGGCTTCATGAAGAGTAATAGAGCAATGCCAAATCGGAAGCTATGTCTTTCTGAAGCACACCGTGATACACACAAAAAGATATGCCCTTGCTTTTCCTGAGCAGCTCCTCCCCACTCTGCCAGGCTGCTCCAGCCTTCCCCAGGCTCTCGCCCACTCTGCAAAACCCTTCATTGCTCCCCCCAGCCACCGTTCGTGTCCTGCTCGCCTCTTCCAGTAGGGCTTACACCAGACCCACAAGTCTCTCTTTGGGCCATTACTTTATGTTGGCCTTGTTTATAATAAGGTTTGCAGTTAATCCACCTTTTTAGCCCACCCACTGGGTGACGTTTAATAAACTGTATTCTTCATTAACATTTCCTTCTCAAGCATTATAGATGATTAATGGCGATAGAGAAATACAGTGTCATCAGCATAAAACAATGATTTATGGTGATAAAGAAAACAGCGTCATCAGCATAAAAATATGAAGTTATCTGAAGAAGTTAATACGGGAAGGAACAGATCCAGAATTTGCTGCAAGTTCATTTTACCTCTGCTGCATTCATGTATGTCCCTGTTTTGTCCTGTTGAAATAACAGTGTGACTGGACTTACAGGTTTCTGTGTCCCCAACAGGTATGATAAAACCTATTTGAGACACGGCACTGCAACAGCAGTGTTACAAAATACACAGGGAAGGTGGTTTTCTCTCAAACTCCTCTACGCTGTTAGTGAATCCTAACTGTATTCTTAAACCAATTTAGATCAGAGGCCATTATTACATACAACTTGCAGCAGGCTACACTACAATTTCTGTGCCATGTGGGATACAAAAAGCCATGAAAAATTGCCTTTCAAAGCACTCAAAAGGCTGAAATGATTTCTCAGCTGGTTGCCATTTACAGTACTAATCCAATTGGAGTAAGAGTGTTTCTAAGAAAGTTAAAAAATGGCAACACAATTGAAGATAGCGTCCCGAGACAGCAACTCAGCATTTTAAAAAAATGTAAAAATCTGTGAAAAAGTTTTGCATCATGGTGCACAGTCACAGTCCACTTGATCCAGTGTGGAACATGCGTTCAAGACTACAAAGCTTTAAGATCTATGCAACTTCCCAAGGCTTCTCAGATCAGTGAAAATTTTTTCCAAAGGAAAAAAATCCTAATAACAGCAAAAAAGAAAAAGAAAAAATAACATAAAAAAAATCTTATTAATTCAATAGTCCACTAGAAATGGGCATTTGACATTCAGGATTTTCTGAAACAGTGATGGGCTACACAGCATGATAGCTGGTTTACATCTAGGCCACAAGGGAAATCTAACAATACCGGTTTCATAAAAAAAATCTCCATGAGTCTTTGTATTCTTCTCTAAGCAAAAGTCACTCATTCATAATAAATTAAAAAAAAACAAAACAAAACAAAAAACCAACACCTTTCATGAAGGTTCACTGTTTAGAAGTAGATCTTGGTATGAAGGCTCCTTCTTCTCTCTCAGAGTTGTGAAGTTATACAGTGATTTACAGAAGATCTCAGCCATTCAAATTATTCTTCTGGGTTTGCAGAGGAAGAATTTCTCAGGGGTTTAAACAGTTTCCATCCAACAGCTCCCTTTAAGCAATCAAAATAAGGGATAAAAGCTACGCTAATATTATGTCATGTATCCATCACGAAGTGACAATGACAATAGCTGGGTAAAGATTATCTGGAGGTTTAGCAGGTCAGTAAGAGAGAATTACCCTTTACCAGAGAGCAATGTGTTGGGAGAATTTCTGTCCTTCAACATCCACAGTGCTAGCACAGGGCATTCAAGGTTATTTCAAACCCTCTAGCACTTTTTCTGTAGTTTGCTAAATAGCAAAATGAAATGCTTCCTTTCTGACCAGTTTGTAACACAAAATATTTGCTAAGCACCACCACTTAAGTTCTGGACTTGCATGCTCAGGAAGGTCAGGTTGAGCCCAGATATGAAAGTTCAAATCACAGCTAGATTTTAACAGGCTTGTTGGAAGTTTCCTCAAGCTTAACCTATTCATCTTTGATGCTGTCCACACTCTTGGATTTCTTTTTTTTTTTTTTTTCCAGAAAATTACCTCTCCTCTCTCCCACATATCTACTCAGGCACGAATGCCCAAACCAGAAGTGCTCAACTCTGTGGGGCAGGGGAGGGAACAAGGACAATTCCCATCAGCTCTCATTCACAGATCAGAAGCGGGCTCTTCTTCTTCCCATGTGCAGTCTCAGAGCTACACCTAAGGATTCAGAGAGCAATTCTTGCCTCAGCCTTGGCACCCTTTAAACATCCCATGTCAGAGGTACCTACATTCAGAGACTACTTTGGTCTCTGCTAAGTGACCACTTTCAAAAATTTCTGTAGATGAACCATAATAACGCTTACAGAGCTTGCTACCTTTCCTACCACTTTTATTGAAGAAGAGAAAATTCACCCGAAGGCAGAGAGTTAACCAAGCAGATTTTGAGCAGCTGTAACTCGATGCTAGTGGCAATGCGCAGAAATCACTGGAACTGCAACAGCATAAACCAGCCAAGGATCTGGCCCCATACACTTCATGAGATACAGCTGCATAACTATGTCCCATAAGTCTGTGTGTTTTGAGACTTTGAATATCACATTCAAAGTATCCGATGGCCTAGTGCCTGCATGCTGGAGAACTACAGCTAGTGGTATATGATGGCATCCTCCAATTCAATACACAGCTCCTCCTCATCTCAATTCTACAGCTTCTTTGTACAGGCAATTTGTACTTGGAGCTTCACTTTTAGGAAAAATAGACATCTTTTATTTCTCAACTGCAATAAAATAATGTCTATACCATTATTTACTATTAGACAATATCACCATACCGCTCTAATAGTTTGGGGGAGGGGGAGCTGAGTACTAAGAGTTGGGGAGGAGGCAGATGGAAAGGTAATCTACTCCTATTTTCATTCTATATTCATATTCACTGCAGTTATGGGATCAGGTACGCCAGTAGTCAGAGTACTTACCTACTTGATAGCATTCTTCCTAATTATTTGCTGTTCCTTCCCATTAATTTTCAAACTTCTCTATCTTGATTTCAACACTACTAAAAGAGTCATTTAGAGAAATAATGGAAAAGAATGGTTCCAGTGCTAATTAATGCTGTCCTCTTCCATAAATCTCTCTCCAACTTTAAACACTTCCATTTACAGCTACAATATTTTTGACCTTTATGCTGTTTCTAAGCCTCTTTCAACCATCATCAGCAGACTGGCTAGTGTGAGATTTTCTTCCTGTATATTCTGAGTATCCAGATACAACAGCCACTTCAAGGGGAAAGATAAATCTGAAACAAGTTCTCCTCTCTTACAAAGTGAAAACATCATGATTATGTCTTCAGCATTAACATTGCACATCTAAAGCTACAGACTAACGGTACAAGTACATGGCACTTACGCAAAAGCATGCAAAATGGAGACCGAAGAAACAGGGATCCTTCTTTCCTCTCTGCTCAGGTACTAGCCCACAGGTAAGAACCTCTCCTATGAGGAGGAGGAGGAGTACATTGAAAGCAATGACCACCACACTAGCAAGGAGCACGGACATCAATTCCTCACATGCAGATGCACCTCTCCATAATGTCAGCAAACATTTTAGTCAAACAAAACCACCTCCAAGAGGTTTTATACATGTGGTTTTGCATTTCACACACACACACACACACAGAGCACATGATTTGCTCTACTGACACAAATTTCAAACCTGCCCATTCAAGTGAAGCAGAAGCCAGGGTCTTTCTACCAGGAGGAAGAAATGCTACCCGAATAGACTAGGTGAGTTTAAGACATCCGTCAATTACATGAGGGGAGGAGTGGTAAGAAGTGCCAACTATTTTCCATACATTTGTATTTAAATACTTGAAACAACTTGCTTTGACTGCGTTCATAGTGTTTAAAACTAGAATATTAAAGAGAACAGAGGATTCTAAATGAATAATGGAAAACGTGCACACAGAAAATCATTAATTCACTTCAAGAGTACATGATTGCAAGCATATACAGACTCGGGGAAAAGCAACACATCAGGTTGTTTCTGCATACAACAAAATGAACCAAGTTTACAGACCATGAACTGATTTGTAGAAATCACTTTGTGAATTGCTTTGAACAACAAATTAAGCTCCATTCTCTGGCCCACTGTTGCATGGACTGTCTGGGGTGATCAGATGATTTTAACTATTTTTTCTAAGTTGAGTTAAAATATACTGCCCTGAAAATACTGCTTTCACAGGTGACATGGAAAGGAAAAAGACTAGACGCTGAATCTACTTATTTCTTATTCAGCTGGGAAAGGCAGAATTGTTTTACTCTGCCTATCACACTTGCTGGCTGTTTTCTTTTTCAACTCTGAAAGCAGTTTTTGTAATAGCAATTCAGTTCTTGTTCCTCAGACTATGTAGAGATTCGTTTAGGCTTGGATAAATGCCCAAAAACATACTCCCAACTATTCCAGTTCTATTGAGCCTCTGAAAAGGTGCTACATCTATCTTTTCAGAATTTAGGTCTTTTTATTTTAGTCTCAGTTGAAAGCACACAAAGCTAAACAAGTAGAAAGGGAGGAAAGTGATCTGAACTTACTCAGAGATAAAGAATGGCTCATTTACAGTTTGGCTGGAGTTCTGGATGAATGACCATCTTAACTTCTGCCTTATTCCAACAATTCTTCCAACAATATTTTTCAACCCTGGGTAAACAAAATTCTGACTTTTGCCAAGTAAAAGTGTATTATGATGATGTGCGGAACCTATGTTTAAAGGAAGAAGAGGTCTATGCAAAACTATTATTTTTTCACTAAAAATCAATGGCAACATATTAACAGTTCAGTCAACAGTCAAGTATTAGCTACATGAGAGATGGGAGCAGTCTCACATCAAATAGAAAGGTTTTCACCTTAAATTTGGTGTAAAACTTAAGTAATAAAAACATAATTCAAACTTTTTTTACTAAGAAATATCTTAATAGCTAGTATTCTGAAATACTAATAAGACTTTTTATTTTTCCATCATGGGGCACTTCTCATTAAAAGTATTTAGTAGATGATCTGGCTATCACCGCTGTTAACCTGTATATGAATGCAATGCAAACATCACGTGTCAGCAGCAAGCTGGCGAGTAGTATATCATGATCACAAGTGTTTACTCCAATATCAATCATTCGTTGAACATGAAGAAAAAGTACCTTGGTTCATTAAAAAACATGAGCTTGTTTTTAGATGAAATCCCCCCTTTTTGCCTCAAAATGGCTTTATATGAGATCAGGATTGCTGTTTAGGTTAGTAGGCATGTCCCATTTTGCAAAACAGAGGAGTCTTTGCATTGTGATTACTTACATTCACAATGTAAGAATAAGTTTCCGGGACTATTCACTCATTGTTAACATTCACTCATGCTTAATAAAAGTTCAGTTCATTCTTGTACGTCTTTCAGGTTCTCTTTTTATAAAATATCAGAATGGTCATGTTTCCAGATTTTAAATTATCTACTGCTGTGCAAGAGGTTAATAAAATCCCTACTTTACATTTACATATCTCTACAATAGCGCTCAAGAGGAAGAGAGGCCTGTCTCCCCAGGATACCTGTTCAAGCACTTGTGATGGGAATGGAATAAAATATTCTGCTATAGTACAGGTTGGGATTAAAAAATCTCTTTTAATAACCTGCTCCTCTTGAAGCAATTAAAACAAGACAAGTATAGGTTCCATCGCATTATTTTCAAGAAGTAGCAACTCAGACAAAATTTCAATAGTTGTGTATGACACTACAAATCAGCAAATGCAATAATTCATGTTATGCACCTCATGCACTGTCCAAAAATCACAGGAGGGAGTCAAGAACTTGGAAGCTCTCAAAAGACATTTCTGAGCAATTCAGTCCCACATCTGCCTCCACCCCGTGCAGCTATGCTGTGTGCAATCACTACACACAGGATCCTATCTGATTATGCTAAGACTGTTTATTTACATTTGCCTCAGGTTATATTTATGCCATGACATAAAACAGGGCCAGGGAATGTGTTTGAGCATGGGCCTGTGATAGTCCACCCTACTTAACTGTTGGTTTTCTCACTTTGGACAGCCCTGGCCTGCTTTCTCCAGCCCCAGCCCTCAGCAGCAGGGACGTGAGCCAGAGGAGTCACCTGGCCCCCTCCTTGCTCGCAGAAGAAGGCACGGCCTTGCTGTTGTCAAAACTGACATTTTAGAAAAGCTTATGAGACCACACACATTTACCTTTTTCCTTTATATATACTTCATGTATTCTCTACCCCCCTCCCTTCTTTTGGCTGGGAGCATCGTGACACAACCACAAGGCTATGTTCACCTCTGCAGTCCAAAACCAACCCATGATAACCCAAGTATCCTCAGGTGTTTTTTCTGGGCTCAGTTAACTCTGCTGTACATGCAAAGATGCCAGCAAAGCAGCCCAGGCCTAGAAAGCAGTATAACCTCACTGCACAGAAATCTGCTGTGGATGTTTTAGTTCGGGACACTTTAAGCTCAGGGGTCTATAAACTCTCCAATTAATTTTGTCATATGCCCTTCTCTGCTCAATCCCACTCTCATGGCATGCTCTTTTACACGAGCTCACACAGGGTTTGGATTAGCAGTGTTATTTGCTTTATATGGAACACTCCATATCTTCAGCTAACACAGATAATCAAGAATTGTCTCAGCTTCATTTGTAAGAGAACTCAGTATGAAACAGTCAATCAACTGTACAAATAGAAGAAAAAAACCCAGCTCTAACAGTTTTTGCATTCCTAATAGCTGGTAAATTCAAATGTAACACAATCCTCTGGCTGGCATTCCAGAAGCTAAATTTTAAAAGAATATGCATCCAGAAAGAGATATTTATTAACTGCTGACTGTGAATCCTTCCGAGTTGCCGAAGACTGACCAGAGAGACTGCAGGGAGGCAACGTAACCTTTGTTTCAAGTGAACAATATTGTGGGCATGGTACAAGTCACTGAATGGGCACCAAGGAGAGGGATGCTTGCAGGCAAAATGACAGGAAATCCCAACTCTTTTAGGTATTTGGTTGATTTGGAAAACTAGATCATTAAAAACTCAGGTGGTTTGAAGGATTTAAATATTAAAAGAAGAAAGGAAGAAATGAAATGCAACAGAAAGCAAGAGCAATGACAAATACAGGAAAGGAGCAAGGAAAAGCAGACACAGTAGTTCAAAATCACACAAAAAGAGAAACAGGAACAGAAGGATTTCAGTAAAGAATAGAAAAATCTCTATGTTTATTTTCATTTGAAGCTAATGGAAGAAAGAAGTCCTACAGGCATTGGAATAGTTTAATTTTCATAGCTGGTCTGGTTGACATTTTCTTTTGAACACCAGATTAAATAACACAACTCAGCTAACAGCATCTTTGCTATAAATGCTACGGGGCTAAAGACCAGACAAGCAACAGCATTTAAAGGCTTTTCCCCTGTGCAAATAGTGCTAGTAGATACTATCAACATATGCATATTTTGAGCAAGATGAAAATACAAAATTTGTTGACTGTTCAAGTCTGTTTTTCAACCTGACATGCATCAGCCTGAGATTTGCACATGAGATGACAATTCCAAAGTTGTCTTAAAAGAGAGAAATAGAAAACTCTAAATATA
This sequence comes from Fulmarus glacialis, assembly GCF_000690835.1. NCBI lineage: Eukaryota > Metazoa > Chordata > Aves > Procellariiformes > Procellariidae > Fulmarus > Fulmarus glacialis. Next base: position 40,221 of record NW_009203128.1, on the reverse strand, counting down.
TTTAACTAAGCACGTGTCATTGCTTATTACTTATACTAGAGTAGTGTTTCTCAGAGTCAGGATCCCTCAACATGAAGGATGAACAGATTGACACGAGTGTTATGATACTAGAACTTTTTCACCTGAAGCTCACATTCTCAAAGGCAACAAATCAGCAAAAACATCAGCTCCTATGTTAAGGTTAGACTACAGGCCTCAAAGTTATGAAATAAAACTGGAAACTATAACATCAGAAAAGAGTCCAAAGTTCAAGGATGATCAGATCTTCACAAGGAAGCATCAAATACTCAAAATTTAGATGTGTATTTCAACCTTTATATGTTTATGTCATTTTTATATTACTTAAAGCTTCATTATTTTAACTTTTGAAGTTTGTAGTAATATAAAACTGCACAGAATGAACAATATTTTCTGATTTGGAAAAAGAAAAAAGTAAAATCTAAAGAAATAAGGGAACAAACAAACAAACAAAAAAAACCCAAACAAAAACAAAAGAAGGCAGCCTGGGAGAAGCAGCAATTTTGGGAACATCAAGCAAGGTGTCACAGCAGCGCTGAAGTCACACCTTTGGGTGCACCTATGCTGTACAGTTGCAGACTGGGCCCAGAACCAGAACCACTATACCCAGTTCCACACATGCCAAACACGGGCCTGGACACTAGTGAAGCCCTGAAGAAGTTGGTGGATATTCCCTTGGGAAAACAGGTCCATAAAAAGCCAGTTCCAGGGAAAAGGACCTAAATTTTATCACCATTTTTGAGTCCAGACAAGTTTTATACTTTAATATAACTGCTGTAATATCTGATATATCTGACTTAAAGGACAGAATTGTAATAAAGTTAGAAGTGTACAAAATTGTAGAAAGGACAATTTAAACTGAAGCTCTCAACATTAACATCCAGGTTTTGAGCATTCAAAAGTGAGCTATGAAACACCAGAAAAAAATACATTTAACTTGAGGCCCTTGGTAAATGTCAACCAGGGGAAATGTGACTTAGATTATTAGAGAGAGTCAAAGAATATAATCCACAGTAGATCACTTCAGCCCTGGCTAATTACTAAAGGCACCAGTTCATTACACTGCTGTAACTATATCTAATTCAGTTTGCTCTGCAGTTCATCTATTATGTCTTTTTTATGCGTTACTGTACTGGCTGTTGCAGTGTACAATCCGCTCTAAAGATGCTTCTCAACCCATGCAGTTTCCACCAAGCAAGTCCAGAAACTGTAACTGAGGTTTGCTCAATTTTAAGCTGACTACTAATCAGCAAAAACAAGAAGGAAGGGGGGGAGGGGAAACGCGGGGGGGCGGGAAGGGATAAAGATAAATTCCTGTTTAAAAATCAGGACCATGGTTGAGACATTTTCTATAATAAGAGCTAAGCAACTGGAGTTGGTTAATAGGAAACCATTGTCAGATGCAAATTTAAAATTCAAAAGAACAAAGCTATTTAACCTACAATCAGACCATTTAAAAGGTATATTTAATTATAAAGAGGTATTGAAATTTATTCCCATGGGATTCTGTTGGTGTTGAGATTTTACATGGATTCAAGACTTAAGTATATTCACACATTCAGAGGAAAAAAAAAAATCTCATCCAGGGTTAACAACTACAAGTATCCAAAAATTTGTAAGTCACAAATGATTGGGGAAGTATCCTAAAAAGTCTTTTTTTATGCTTGTCTTTTTCTTGTTCTCTGCCCGGATACCTTTTATTGACCAGTGCTGGTTAGCTGAACTTTTGGTATGGCTTAATATTATCACTCAGGCAACCCACTATCCCCCGATTCACTTGGTAAATGTTCTGAACACAACATTGAGAACTATTTGCACAATTTATACCTTTTCACAGAGTAAGCATAAGATAGCTATAGCTACATACATCGCACAAACCTATATAGCAATTAAAAATATTTCAAGCACTTCATAAGCAGCAGCAAAACACTTATTAACAGGAACAAATATTTTAAGTTGTGTGGTATGAAGTGTCAGTTCACGAAAATCCATATTACATAGCAAAGAATATTTACTATTCATATCTGACTTTCCAGTAGTTAATAATAATGAAAAACAATTGTTTAAGTGACCATAACAAATTTCTTTTACACAGTGCATGCCATTTTTGTCACTTTTATGGCTTGGAAATACAGCAACATAACAGATATTAAAACTAACATAGTCCCATATTTTAAATAGTTGTCATCTGCTCATATTTTTTGTTTAATAGGGTTCTCAAAAGTCATTCACAGATAATTGGTATTAGTTTTAATTGAGTTTTGTGTAGGTATTAGAAGGAAAACTGAAAAACCAGCTTGCAGTAATTTCCTGTACAACAAATCAAAAAAATGCAGTATCTTTGAAGATAGAAGAAATTTGTTCCCATATAAATTAAAAATGACTGCAAGGCATGGGAAGCTGTCAGGATTCTCCATATTCAGACAAATATGATATGTGAGTGAAATAGGTCCCATTTTCTTCCATCTGTGTAATGGGCAGACAGTCCAGCTATCTCTAGCACAGATGAACGAGACAATCAAGTGGCTTAAACCCTCCCTTGCAATAAAAAAAGCCCAGGCTGTACTGGAGTCACACTGAGCATGCTTAAAGGGAGCAGCCACTGACAATGCCTTTAGAAACTTGCCTAAAAGGTAAGTTACCTGCAGCTGTATGCTCATATTTTTGGCCCAGCACTACTTTATTTTAACTTTCAGCAGTAAACTACTAAAAATAATGTTTCCTGAATTCACCAATAGAACTGTACCCTAAAAGCTTCTGTAGGGCCCAATAATATAGCAGCTTCTAAAATCTTCAGTGCAGGAAAACATGGACAGAAGCAAGTGCATTCAACCTAAGAGAAACAGCACGCTAATTTGAGACAGAGCTGGACTTCTGCCCTGGCTACAACTTGAAGTATGGCTTTGTACAGAACAAAGTTACATAGACAAGACAACTTGTTACCCAACAGCACTCTCAACACATTAGTTGCAAACACGTCCACAATTCTTAATACATTTTTTAAACGCTGTGAATTGAGGGCAGCAGTCAGAGTCCCTAATCTAGATGAACCCTGGACAGAACATTCCTTCCAAAGTCAGCTCTGTTTTGTTGTTTTGACTTCAAAAGAAGAACTGCCAAGGCATGTTTCCAAGGGGATGACGCAAACCTACTTACAGGATCTGGTCTAAGAGGTCATGATCACACCCTGACTCTGCACTCAAAAGATTTACATGTTGTCTATTGCCTATTGATGAGTCAAGATAGCATTTTCAGGAATGTGATGGCAAACTCATGAGATATGTCTGAGCAAGCTTTAACTTGTACAACAAGGGCTTTAACAGATCCCCCAAGCTGATTGCAAGCCATAGGTATTTAAGCAGCTGATGAGCCTGCTATTGGGTTTTCCCTGCTTTTTAACCTGTATCAGCTAAAGGAGAGCAAGCTGAAGTACGCCTACTCACTCTTCAATTGCTCCTTTACCCAACGCAGCAGAGACACATCACTACCTTCATGTCGCAGCACATACATCAAGTCTTCTTGTGCCTTAGAGCCTCTTAATCCAAAGAAGAGATAAAAAACCTGAAAAACCAACTGCATCACAGAGAGCAATACAGCAGGGCATTGGGTGTTACCACCTCCTCATGCACTAGAGCTCACTTTCATGCCTGTGATCTCTTTTCCTCCTTTTAAGCCCCAAACCTTCAACACCAGAAAAGATAAGGAAGCAAGGAACATAAAGAAAAGCATTTTATAGCCTTATTCTAGACCTGTCTGCACTGCTAGGAAGCCAAATGCAAGCATTCCTACCTGTGGCTGGAAAGTAAACCCCAGCACCTCCTGGCAGTGATCTTCATTCCCTGCCTCAGCAAAACCATGCCCCACAGCTGCACCCACTTGGGTGCTATCAGCACCCTGGGGTTAGGCCTCAAACACGCCTCTTTCATGTCCCAAATTCAGCTTAAAAGTCCCGAGCATCCACAGACTCCTGCGTAAGGAAATGACCTCCCCAGCTGAAGCCTGGAAAAAAGCTATATGGTTCAGGTTGTAACCCTCCACACTTAACTCCAAAATACAAAGAACAAATGAACTTATCGTCATTAATACTCTCTTACTACATTATAAAAGAGTAACAAAGACTTAATCACATGTGGATGTTTGTTTTCCCATTCACCTTCCTAAGGTTTTCCATGTATGAGGTGACTCTGCTAGTAACTCATGGAGTTATTGACTGCTGTATATTAAATCAAGCAGGATCATTTGTCCTCCAGGTTGTCCCTTCAACACAGTAGGCAAAGCTCTGTTTTCTAAGGACAAAATAGTTCAGATGATGAAATAAAGACGACTTCTTAAGGCAAGATACAGAAAACACACTGACAGCTAAGGGCTGTGTTGCAAAAATAGAAAAAAGTTCAAACCCAGGTGTTTTCATCAGATAGCTCTTTTGCCAATGATCTCAGTACAGATACCACACATTAGAGAAAGTAGTTTATTGGAGTAATTCCTGCTAAAATATTAAAAGGCTTATCCGTCACCATGTAACATTAAAAAAATCCATTTCACAGCATTCAGAGAAAAGAAACTAGCTTGCAAATGCATTCAAACACAAACAACAAAAAAGAACATTCAAGGTAGCTCCTGCATATTGGCAAGGGAAGCACAAAGCTTGTTAGAGAGACTAAAATAATTTGTAAGGAGTGTTTCACAGTGCCACATAATCAGCAATGCTTGGTGACTGAGGATTCATTAAAGTGATGGTGAAACATTTGGCAGTGTGAGGTTTGAAGTGCTTTTGATCTTTGAGCAAAAAGTTATACTACACACAGTTCATAAGGCTACCAACAGGTCTAATCATAACTTTTATTTAAATTATACATTCTTTTCATTTGAACCCTTATGGTGAACACAAATGACTTGCTATCTTTCTTTTCAACATTTTTTTCCTGTTTCTAATTACACGTGCCAAAATGTTTATATTATCTTTTTTCCACCATGTCACAGTTGCAGTCTGCTCCTATTGGTCTTCCCTAAAACTGAATGTTTGTGCTCCTATTGATATTGTGATGTCAAAAACCAATTTTCAGATTAATTTTCTGAATTAAAAGCCTCAAAGAATTTTAGTTTAGGGAGAATATATACCTTTCAATCCAAATAACAACAGTGGCTTTGTCTTCATGTTTTTGCATATTTTGATGTCCTATTTCATCTAGTTATTTTTACTTTTAAAAAATGTGATATTTCCTTTCAAAATGGAAAGCCCCAATACTTGCTTTCCGCAGCATTCCTCTCCTCCTTCAAGACTACCGCAATCCTGCAAAATATTTTTAGTGAGAAGACGACTGTATTTTGGGGTGAATAAGTTCGTGTTGTTATTTTTTGCCCAGTTATAATTGTAGTTGCTAGTGGATTTCTTTGTACAGATTTGCATGTGCTAAGTCGCTTAACAAGTGGAGGGTATATGAGCTGGTGCATGTCCTTCCAAGGGCCAAACAGTGGGCGTCTTCTAAAACACCGAGGATTACTGCCTCTCCCATTTTGAAAGCTATCCAAATTTTACAAATCCTTACTTACTTAAGATGGATATTTTCCCACACACTTTTCTCATGTTCTTTAACTGCAACACAGCTGCAGCTTTACTTCTGCATTACAGTGGAATAAGGAAAACTCAGTTGGAAAGCGTTAAGCCTCTGAAAATGACTGCAATTACCAGTCAGAATTAGAAACCTACTGAATACAGGTTGCCCTGGAGCCTGCTGTACCTGGATTTGGCACAGTTTTTGACTGATGTCACCTCCCATTAATACCAGTGCTACTTAACCCTGAAAGAGTGCCAGTGTTAGAAATGGAGCTGACACAACTAGGTTTTAATGGTCTCCAGCAACAATGTTTACTGCTCCAAGGTAAAAGGTGAAGAAAATACGTTGTCCTTCCATATACCATTTTAGCAGATCTAGGTAAAAAGCCTTTTGACACATAGCCTCTTACAAAGAAATTGAATAAAAGTGTAATCTGCTAGAGATATGTTACCACACACCACTACTTGCAAAGGATATATTTGTTTCTTTTCTTTTCTGATTCGTGTGCTTGAATGAATGATCTCCCACTGCAGAGAATTTTTATCAGAACTGTAAAACTGGGAAAGCCAGTGGCATTTACTTGGCAGCGTAGCCCTTGTTCACAAGCCCAAATGCAACTATGAAGCTTGTGACAAAAAATACACAAATGTCTCCCAGTGACCTCTCCTGCCTCTCCCCGAGCCTAAAAACGTTGCCACTCTAGCCCGTGACAGGTAAGCAACTGCTCAAATGAAAGCAGCTAGCAGAGCAGGTGAAAGGCAAGAATGCAAATAGGATTGCTGTGCACTGAATTTAATAAATTGGAAGGGAAAGAACAGAGAAGAAGAGAGAGCAAAGCAGGCCAACATCCAGATGCTCAGCAGTGCAGGGAAGTTCAGAGGCTCTCAGCCTTTGACGCTAAGACTACTGCATGGCCTCACATAGCGTTTGCATGCTCTCGCAGACAAGCCTAAGTGGGCTGATAATACCATAAGGACCAAATCCAAAAAAAGAAACATAAACCAGCTCTGAAATAACATTTCCCAAAACATAAAAAGCTTTTCTCTAAGGAGTACTTCCATCACCCCCCTGCTTCAGGTATCAGAAAGACAGATAACAGAGAGAAACAACGGAGGTGGGAAAAGAGGGAATTTTGAAATCAAATTCACACCAAAGAAACTGTGCAGTCACAAATAATTCAACGTCTCATACTGTGATCTCTCCCCATTAACTTTTACACAGCAAGCTTGAAGCTAGTCAAGCCGGTCAGCTGGGAAAAACTTTTAAATGCAAAATGAAAAAAGCCTGTTCAACACATGACTTGCCTGATATCACCCAATCTCTAGACATTCCTATTTTTAACTGCAAAATAATTTGTATACCCACCATCTCTTTCCTCTTCAAGAGAGTTTTCTAATTACAGATACATACCATGAGACAATATTTGAATTTAGTTTAATTTATAAATTACCTTCAAGCAGGTTTGTCCCTGGTGAATTTAAAACATTATCTAAAATTTCATGTTTTATCCACAGCTGTCAAGTGAGCAATTTCCCTACCTTGAAATATATATAATGTGAAATGCTAACCCTGAAGAGAAGGGAAAAAATTAATCAAAATCTCTCTCCTCCAAAAAAAAGAAATCTGGTGATACTCCTTTCCATCCCATGAAATTATGATAAATTACTGATCCAAACTGTATCCAGTATCGAGCATATGATTTAACCATTCTGGAATCTGGATAACACTGTGCATGGCATTGTACAACATACAGAGCAAAACAGCTTCTCTCTGAAAAAGCTTAGTCTCCTCGCAGACAATACCAGCCAAGGGTGAGCGAAGAGGAACTTTATTATCTCGGATTTGCAGAGGCACCCCAAGCACAGAGCGTGTGAGCTGACTGCACTCTTGAAGCCTTTACCAAAAGATGAACCTGTGTGTCTCAATCCCAGTTTAACACTTTACCCATAGATCAAGCCTCTCTCATCCTGTTGACTCTTGCCTGCAAATCCAGGCTGTCTGAGCCCATGTGTAGGATCTTTATTTTTCCTCCTCCTCCTCCTCTCCACATCCTTCAAACAGTTTCTAGTTTTTCCTTTTATTGTTAGTATTTTTAAATCAAACATTTGAAGCCTTTTCAGGACAACGGACAAGGAGACGGGCCCCTGCACCCTCTGATATTCACTTATTTCCATTACAAGGGCAGCTTGATAACAGCACAGCAAGTACCGGTAGCTGCTTTGCACCAGGTTTCCCCAGGCTGCTCTGACTGCAATCTGTGTAACAACTGCGTGGAGAATGCACGGTTGAGTCCTTGCTCTCTGCTGTTACTTTTGTTAATCCCACTGACAATAATTTATGCCAGTAGAGATAGACCAGTGAGAAATCCCAAAGCAATCAACACAAAAATTACGGTAGAACAGCCTTAACACTCTGACTTTACCTCTATGCGCAGTGGTGTTACATCAACATAAGGGGTGACAGAAATGATTTAGTGGCTCACCATGAATGAGACAAGCTGTCTTACCACAGAAGACATGAGAGTTTGGGGTTTAATGAAACCTTGAGAAGTAAATATTTCTTTTGGGGGCACATGAAACATTTACTCCTAATGTAAATTAACTTTTCAGTAAAAAAGTAAAATCCCTTATGAAGAAAAAAAAAAAGGGAATTTGAAATATTTTTACTTTAAATTAATGCTACAAACAATCATAACCTTGTGATCATCTGCAAATTTTACAGTCTCAAAATCTTTAAAAATCCACTAGCTTTTTAGGAGCAAATTTATCACCCGTCTTTTATCATAATAGAAATGGAGGCACAGTGCTGACAAAAACTGACAGAGTAAATCAATGGCAGAACTGACTAAATATCAAAATCCCCTGATTCCTATTGAAAACATGACTCCAGATTTCCAACATTATCAACTGCCTTATATATGTGCATTTATTACCAAGACTTAGTCATAAAGTAACTCTATTTCACCTCTATAAACCTAGAATGACTAACCTTTTCTGTTATTTTAACTTTGTGAGATATTTTCTATTTACTGGAAGTAGATGGCAAATCCTTGTCTTTGACGTAAGATTTCCTTGTGCCCGCCCTCAATTTTTTCCTTTTTATTGGCCTGAATATACCCTTTATAATGCTTACACCTCAGCTCAAAGCAGAAGCACATCTGGCTGCAGGTCACACATTCACTGCAGGTTGTAGGATCTGGCACAGCACCGAAGGTGCAAAACCCAAGAATCTTCCAAGATTTTTCACAGCTCTTGAAACAATGGTAAAGTAATCAGGAGCAGTACTTAACAGTGCTCACCAACATACTCTCAAGACCATGATATATATATCTCAAAACTATTAAATACACATTGCTCAGAAAAACAAAATGTCTTCATTGAGGAGAAAAAAATTTTTATCTTTTCGTAATATTATCTTCTCCATCACCTTGATAAATATATTTAGCTCCTGAGTGCCTAGAAAAAATCTGAACCGTGGCAGACTTAAGTAGGAAATCCCTCCAAGCAGCAATCAGCTACAAACATAAAGGCCTTTCCAACATGGAATGGATTTTTTTTTAATATTATTTCACACACTCCAGAGCTCTGGGCACATCCATTTCACAGGGTATCTCATAGTTCCTGTTTTCTTTACATGAAACATGCACTAGCATTTTCACTCTCTACCGCAGCATACCTGAGGTTAGGTACCTATAGCCATTCAAAGACACAAAGCCTTTCAACTTTCTGAGACAAGGGAATCAGTTTTCCTCAGTTTCTAAGCCAAAAAGAGGAACAAAGCTGAGTTAGCAATAGCTTTTTTTCCTGCTGAATCTTCCTCCCAAGACTCGCATTTTGTGGGAGACTTTGTGGTAAGGGGGCAGTTGTTCTTAATCCCATACCTGCTTCAGTTTAGCTATGCTAATTAAAATATGCATGAAGAAAGGAATAATAAATAGGCCTTTTGTTGGGATAAAGCCCAGATTCTGGACACTCATACAATCCATCTGAAATTCCCTGGGTTTGGGTTTTTTTTTTTTTCATAAAGCACTCGAAGATGTGGATATTGGATTTGATGGAGTGGAACTGTTCAGAAATGCAACACTTGGTTTTTTCTTTTGTAATATGCTCACATACAGTGCTTTAAAGTGCTAGAAAGCACTCGGTGCACTTCAAGGGCTAGAAAACCTCTCTGCTACAAATTCTTCATATTAGAGAGGGCTTGCCTGTGCAATGGATAACATTATGGCTGATGCACAAAGGAATGAACTATGACTTTTCAAAAGTTTATCATTTAAGTACTGTTGTACTAAAACATAACCATTGCATACAAACTCATTGCAAATGATGCAAAACATACAGATCAAATACAAATAAGTATTCTATTCAATCAATGCCCATTCACACTTCAGGTGAAGGAAACTATCATATATTCCAAGTTCAGTCTGACCTGCCTCAAAAATGCATTATTGAGACCAGGGGAGTCTCACCTCAGGGACCAGCAGCATTCCCTGAAATACAAGCTTTCTCAGTACACAAGAAGATGGCTACTATTATCCACAGTCAGGTAAGAAAAAAAATAATAGGGGAGAAGATGGAGTCACTCAAGTATTATAAACTCAATCAGCTTAAAAGCTGTTGGATAGACCCTGGGACAACTGAGAAGAGCAAGACTTTGTTCTTGGCACTGTTAGACAGACAAAACAGCTCTTCATAAATCTTGGCACCTATTACTACTGATGATGCTTTTTGTTCATGATGACTCACCATTTCTGAGTGCGGGGAACAGTGCTGGCAGGCTTCTCTCTGTAGCCTGCCCTCGTATCTCTGCGACTCAACTGCAAAGGCTTCTGTACCAGAGATGCTCCTCCATGCTGTGGTGGCCTCTACTTTGACATTTAGAATTGCCCCAAGCAGCTGTTTGCCCCATTTTCTGATGCTTGGCTAAAATAAAAACAGGAACTCCTCTTCTACAGTTTCGTATATCAGCTGTATCACTACTACACGGACCTTGCATGAGCAGTTATCACTGCAGTAAAATGAAAGAGGGCAATGATGCCTTGCATAGACAATCACACCAACTATTCCTTTCCGACTTGAACAGATTTGGAAAAGTGGCTTATTTCTCCCCTTATTATCAGTCCTTTAAACAAATTTACAAAACACCCCAAAAGCCATTGTAGCAATGAATGTTGCTGTCCTCAGTACAGCCATGCAAGGTCGGGGTTTTATTTTTCCCTCCAGTCTAAAGGCAAAAGCCATAAATTGATAAAGAAAAGAAATGAATGTAATATCTTCCATAGATGTCAGGGGAAGATTTAAAAATGAAGTGGCCTGTTTGCTCCTTGGTATTCTCTCATTATTCCACTGTCTAAATTTTTTTTAAATTAGTATTTTGATTAAATAAAAATTCCTAGTGCAGAGTCTTAACACTGCTGATTTTAGATGTGAGTGCTGATGCTTCAATATGTCAGGCCCATAAATGCAAATTGAAGCAATCACACAAACATGGGAGCTGAGTGAAAATAGAGCTGAAAGGTTTTTAATCCAAACAAACTCAGTCACTTGATTAAAGTTCTTGAGTAATTTGCCCTTTGTGATGTTTTGGGGAAATCTACTGATATACAGGATATAAATTCTCTTTTCTTTTGGGTACCATCTATTTCTGTACTTGTAATACAGTGGAAATATATCCAAGCTCCCTGTAGCCTTGCCGGCTGTACTCAAGCTAACTTCATTTTGGGAGCAATATAGCCAGATTAGCACAGTGCTATGCCCAGCCTATTTTTGCTTGCTTCACAGCAGCCTGCTACTAAGTGTGCTGGAGAGAAGTTTCACTGGTGTTCTGGCACAGTTTCCTTAATAGTCAAAGAAGCTGGCACTTCAGCTTCAAACTCTGAGTGAGAAGCAAAACACACCCTGTGTGTGTCAGTGTATGTATAACACATAAACTACTGTTCTGTATGTCTGCATAATTATGTATGCATATCCATGAACCACAGACAATTCAAACTGAAAGAGCATTCCTACTGATACCCATCCATTGGCCTTTGCTAAAGCCATATGTCTTAAGTAACTGATCTTGTAATTTCTGTCCTGAGAATCTTGGATCTGACTCACCTCCCACAAGCTAAAAGAAACTCCTATTGATTGGTACATCTTGCCATCCCAAAACACTCAACCCATAGAAGAAAATGCAATAAATTCTTCTAAGTCATCATTCAGTGCAAGGTGTCATTCATTCTAAGTATATCTTGCAGACATATCTGTTCGCATATTATCATATAAACACGTCATACAATGCAACAGGATCCTAAATCACTTTGAGTCTTGAGATGACGCTGTCATTTTTTTATTCCTTAAAGCAAGCATGCGAAGAAACACCACTGGCTTATAATATCTCAGGGTAGGTTTTGCAAGACTACAAACTACTGACTTAGAATCTAAGTCAGTAATAACTCAAAACAGAGAAAGATCAGATTTACTAGGGAAAACAGATTAAAAGAAAATGCAAACAAAACCACCAAGTACCCACGATATCCCTGTAGGGCCAGTTCTTTTCTTAAATCTTGCTTTCAGTGTGGTGACTTCCAGAAGCCTCTCAAGTTAAAACAAATGCTGCAAGGTCCTTTCCCACACCTAGGGATATCTCCTCCTTATTTCCACCTTCAAGTGCAAAGTACAGGTTTATCTTCTGCTCTGTTCAAAAGTCACCCTGCCTGCTGCAGGAGCTCTGATAGCTCTGTCTCCCCATCTCTGCCCCATCCTTCCCCTGCAGAAATCCACCATGCTGCCAGCTAAATATGCCTCATTGCTTTGGGGAAACGCCATTTCCACCTCCTTCCACACCCGCTAACAGCAACTAGCTCAAGGCCAGCATCTGAGAAAAAAATTAATTCTCAACAAGCTCAAGTTTGGATGAAAGAAATCTGGGGAGTTTGTGGGGTTTTTTGGCACGGCTATCAAGTTGCAATAAAAAGCAGGAGTCTTTTATGGCCATATGTAGAACATACAGCCTACCTTCTGTCAAAAGAAAATTAGTGGGGAACACTTGCTAAAATGAAACTTTTTCGGTATCAACAACCCTAGATAATATACACCAATGACTTAAAGGCGTAGTTATAGAGGTTTCTGAACTAGTAATGCTCATTTTTTGGCTCCTTTTGGTTTTTTTTTTTTTTTTTTTTGCTAAAATGTCAACAGGCTGAGGAAATTCTAAAAGATTCAAGGATTGTCAAGGTATTTCCATTTTTTTATGATTATTATTGATATTATTATTTTTAAATATTACCCGGAGAACTAGACGTCGTTTTCCTCTCTGGTTAGCAGTAGAGAAAGCATTTTAATGTTTTAATAATCTGGGACACTACCAGCAATGAAAAGAAGTCACTCAGCATTGCTTTCATAGGATGAAGGTGCTGTCCCAAATCTATTATTTTATTAGTCTACTTACTCAAGGAATTTTGGGTCAGTTATAGAGGCAGATACGTTGATGCCATATACCTTGCCTTTTAACTTAACTTTTGATTAAGAACTTGCACTGTATGATGTAAGCAAGACATACCAACAAAGCGGTTGACTGACTGACTTCAAGATGTAGGTGTTAATAAGAAGAAACCAGAAAGCTGGTCCCTTTTCCAGTCTTAGGTCAAAGAAAGAGCTTGGCCCCACAACGCTGCAGATTTTTGTCAGCAGTAAGACTATGTTATGAATTTTTTGCTGGTACAGTTTCTTGTTGCTGCAAATCTTTGTGGAGCAGTAAATAGCAAAGGCAGGTTACTATTACAGAGAGATCTGAATCACTTGCAACCTAAAAAATGCATTTTAATACAGCCAAATGCAACATAACACGTCTGGGAACAGAGTAAATCTACTAAATCTACAAACAAATCTGCAAAGTAAATCTACAGGCTGAAAAAGCTTGTCTTGGAAAGCAGCAACACAAGAAGATTTAAAGGTCACCATATAGAAAGTTCTGCAATTTTTGTGACAAATAGTTTCTTTGCTGAAAAATACACTTAACAAAGCGTAGTTTAGGGAGCGAAAAATTTGTTAAGTAATTCAGGCTGAATGTGAAATATTATTCAAAGGTGAAAATTCAGATTTTTGGTCTGCCTAATATCACTTTTCTGTAGTTTAATTGTAAAATGCATGCATGTCATTTGTATGGTGATATGCATACATTTAACAATATCTATGTGCTATACTGAATATACTTTAGAGTTAGCGGCTAACATTTCACACGCTACCTTGGACCTGAGGTCTGAAGTACACTATGCTTTCTTCCATAACAAAACATACGAAGACTTACTGAGTCTGCTTTCAGAGGTGCTTTGGAAATGAGATTCAGCAGTTTTCATAGAACTTCTCCTGTTACTTTGAAAGCTATTTCGTGGGCATTCACCTGGTGGTTTTTTTCAGTGGCCTTAAATGATCTGTTCGTTCACATCTGAGTTCCCTCATATCATCCTTATATGACCCCACAGAATTAATTGAGTGCAAGATTCATTGTCACACTCACTGCCCCTTTCCCTTTCCTACCCATTTCACAGCTCCAGCAACAGTTAGGAATTATTAGTGTTTGATGATCTTTTGTTTCAAGACTTCAATCTCTTGTACTTTGAAATTGAAATTCCTTAGCCTGCAAGGGCCCCAGAATCTGACAGCTGACTTCTTGAACTTTCCTAAGCTGCAACAGCAAAGAAAGTAAATCTATCAGCTCTGCCTCTTACAGTAACAGCATTTGCTAAAAAAAAAAAAAAAAAAAAAAAAAAAAGCAAAAAGTGCTGGCAATGTCAACAAAAACATCACTTTTTTTTTTTTTTTACTTCTCCATTAGTTGAATTAAATCTTATCTATTTACACACTCTATTGAACAGATCTGTTGAAGCACTGGTATATCTTTCTTGGCTTCAGCAGTTCCAGATGTCAGAAAGATTAGAGAAGCAAAAGCACTTTAGCAGCTGCATTCCCATAGTCCTATAAATTGTGGGGCTTTTTTTTCCAGAGAAAGAAATATCTGTCATTATTCTGCTTTCTCTTCTTCACACCTTCTCTACTCAGCCCAAGCTGTCCTAATCCACTCCCACCGGGGGGGGGCAGGGGGATTGAATAAGCCGGTAGGAAAAAGTAAATATTCTTAGAATCATAGAATCTTGATGCAATGAAGAGTTGTACTACCAGAGATCATTTCCTTCTAGGTTCAAAATTCATCTACGCCTTTGCATTGGTGACACAGAATAAAAACAGGTATTTATGGACACTAAACACTTTTTCAACAATGCCAAATCTCTCAAGTCCTGACATGCATTGGTCCTCGCTGAACCACAAACCTAGAAGAAGGTCTTCTTTAGGAATTATAACTGTACCCAGTTGAAGTTTAAAGGTGGTAGTATTTACATAGGTCCTAATGACAAACAGTGGTATATTTCTGTGGCCACATACTGTCTGATCAGCAGTAGCTCCCTTTTTCCCCTTAATTTTTCCCCTTAAATTGAGTTGCAGCATTGCATTCTGATATGAATATCCCCTCAGAAAAGACTGTATCCTCGTATGCCAGGAGCGATCAAACCTCCCTCCATACAGCAAAACAACAGAGTAATAAGGAAATCACAATTTTTCAGCTAGAGGAAGCAGTAACTCAAGAGAATACCCAAAATAACATACTCCATGAGATTCTATAGTGATTTTCTTTCCATTAAAGGTCTCAGCAGTAGTTTAACTATTAGAGTACTGATAACAAAGATAAAACTTCTAGTTCAGCGACTATTGATCCCTTTTGAGACATTTACCTTAAATTAAATATAGATACATATGTATGTAAGGCTAGTGTTAAGAGTCACTAAACAAGGATTCAGGCATTCAGAGGATTTAGGACTTGACGGAAGAAGAGGAAGATTTTACTGTTCACAGAAGCAGTTATTGAGTCTTCAGGACTAGTAAGTTTAAGACAGGAAGAGAAACACATCTTGGAATCCAGAGAAAAAGCTGGGAAGCCCAGAAACACAAAGCATCAAGGCACAATAAACAGGAAAAGACAAGATCTTACATAAACCACAGATTTCCATTATTAGGCCAATTTCAACCATCCTGTCCCATTCATAGTAACTCTGAAAAGAGTTGCTTTTAGGAAAAGAGAAAGGAAAGAGGCAATCCTTTATCTAAGTCTAAAGCTTACTAGACTAGAGAATATGAATACCTGACACACTGACAGTGAATTGCAGTTCTGTATTTTGGGAACAAGAATGATATAATGATTGCTTTTAACATGAATAAGAGAACAGGCCACCGAAGTTTCAGGTACACACAGTTTGTAAAATACCGGTAGTTTTGTCTTTCAGAAATGAACATCATTGCTTTGAGTTGGTCCAAGCATAGAGAAAAATATCCTTAGTGCTGTCCTTAACACTGCACTTCTCTAGCGCAGCCAGAGTGCCAGGGCATGCAGAGGGGTGAACAGAACATTTAAAGCTCAGAGCCGAGGAACATTCATTAAAGCTAAAAGCAATTGCTTGGCTCTTGCATGTTTCTGTCCCTATCCCAAGCCTTCACACAAAAAGATTTGCATTCATACAAATGTTTAGGATATGTCTTCTTTGCATGTAGGCTCTAATTCACTCGGGAACCCTTCCACAATTTCTTTTGTACAACAGAGCGCTAGGTAGTTTTCAGTTTGATTCCACAACTGGATGAAGTTGCAGTGACATACATCAGACCTATTCCTGTATCTGTCACTTACTGTTCTCCTCTGTAGTAAATTCAAGGAGAAGATAATGCTGTGTAACAGACAGCAACAAATAAGAATATAGACACTTCTTTTGGAGCGGACTTGAGGCCCATCTATTTCAGTAAGATGGCTCTTACAGCCCTCAGCACTAAATACTTCAGGAGAAGAAGCAAAATCTGCATTAAGCAGATAGCAGATAATCCTCCCTCAGAGTGGATCTATTCTAAATTCTCAGTAGAACTGGAGAAAAATCCCTGAACAGTGGAGTTTAAAAATGGCAGGGTTAAATAAAACTGTTTTCAAGACGCTCATAGTTGAAAATAAATCAAAATTATCTACCAAATAAAACATATTATGATTAAAAACCATTTAATGAGATTGATTGGGTAGAGGTGGAGGGAAAGGGAACATACATTTCCTCTCTACCTGGTCCATGAAATCTACTGCTGATTTCTTTGTTGTACTGAGTGTAAGGTAGAAAAGATTACGGAAATTTCTTCCCTTTAGTGCTAATATATCTGTGTGCGCTGCATTGCTATATTAAGTGTAAACATATCAAATTTGGTTGAATCATTAAAATCATACTCTAAGCCACGACTAACTGTTGCATGCCAAGCACAGAAGCACAACTAGCCAACTCATTCATAAGCAGAAAGATTTTTTTCCTCTCACACAGGTGAAATCAAAATCCAGCAAGACAGCTAATTGTAACTTAATCTTGTCAATTCTATGTGCAAAAACAATTTTAGGTATGATTGGAAAATGTGCAAAGGGAATAACAACAGGGCATTTCTGGCACCCTGTGGGATTTAAAAACCAGATTCAGTGGTATTAAATAAAGTAGCAGGGCTATGTTTGCTAAATCAAATAATATTGGACTAATAAGGACATCTGGAAACAGTTGGTATCAAAAAACATTTGATTTGTGTTTCCTTCATGACTGCAATGCATGGCTAAAACAGTTGCACTGTTCTTTGCAGCGGAGGTGCCAAGTGCTAGACACTCACGGGGAAGTCAGGGAGAGGCAGTTGTGGATAAAATTGGCGAATGTATCTGAGCATAAATAATAACACTGATTCAAGGTCATCACATTCTTTAATGAGAAGAGAGAGTTTTGCCCTTATTAGCATATTAAGAATTATATTTAACTATATTCTCATATCAGACTTGATAAACATCAACTAGAATTACAGAGAAAAACATTGCATGAGCTTCCAAAAAGAAAGGAAAGGCATGAAATGAGGCTCTATGTCACGGTACTCCTTTCGGAATTTTAAGATCAATAAATAGGACTGCTATAGAGGAACTTAAGCTATCTTAAATACATAAAAAATCCTTCCTCAGTGTGCCATAAAGTTTGCGTAATGAATCTGACCATGCCTCTTTCAGCAAATAGTACCTATAACCAGGTTGGTCTCAATAACAACCAGGTTGGTCTCAATTAATAAAAATGCCAGGATCACCCAACAACTAGAAGGGAGCCAAGTGCACACAGAGTAAAGGGGAATGAAACTCCCCACGAAACTTCTCCTTTCACATCAGCTAGCAGAACTGAGCCAGACAGTGCTATTCACTACTAGTATTATTGCTAAGAGGCTAAGCTGGGAGACATTTTCCAGCTGAATATTTTGCCTATGTTATGAAACTTTTTGTGTTCTTATGATGATTATTTCCAAGCGTTCTAATAACAACAACAAAAAAAGTTATTTAGGGGAAGCGGAAGAGTCAAAAACCAACAGTGTGTTTCAAATTTAAGGTTTTGAGTTTTCTTATCAAAAGGAAAATTTGCACGGTTCTATGCAAAAAATCTATAGCTTATGATTTGAATTCATTTCTCTGAGCACTTTACACACAGACAGGATAGTCCCTCTTTGGAAGAATCTACAACAGGGCAAGCTTAAGGAACATCAAGTAGACATGTAACAGAAAAATGTGTTTCTCAGGGTCATACCAAGCAGATGTGGCATCCAAAGTCTAGGATAAAAGATGTAAATTTTCCCAACCACTGCTTTAATCTTTGGACCATGCTTCCACTCCCAACTCAGCAACAGACAGATCATATTACTGAGCCTCTCCTTCTGGTGTGTCAGTTCAAACACTTTTGAAGATCTCATTACACATGTTACACCATTGCTACTTATTTTATCTAGAGGATTGATAATTTGAGTGGTCTGGAATATGCTGTCTGGAATTTAACTGCTGAGCTATCTACAGCAACATCAACCATAAGATCACTTTATACCCCATTATCATAGCAGTAAACTAGTTACACTACTTTGGCCAATTTGGCTATATTACTGATGTCTGCAAAGATCTGTACTGCTATAATAAAGTTATTTCCCACCCCAAAACCAGTTATCTTAGCAGGAAATTTAACTGGTTTAACTGCATTGATATCGGTTTTGCAAGCACTGCTAACCCACTGAGGAACTACAAGTCATACACAGTGGACGTAGCAAATATGGCTATTTTAAGACAAGGGGGTGGTAGAAGACTATGTTTGTTATAGTCTTACAACATCAAGATTAAAGTGAAGTTTGCTGAGTCAGGGGACTATTCATCATTTCAACAAGCACAAACACACTCCCACACAATGTATACAAATCAGTGAGTCAAAAATTGTATCAGCAAAAGCAGGAACCATTCTTACACTTGCAGTGTGTGCTGTACTCGGACCTCTCAACAAACACTGTATTCTTGATAAAAATGATAAACAGCTGCTGCTCTCTAGGTGTCTTTAAGCTCATCCTCTACCAAAGAATCAGTACAGACACACCTGGGTAGCGGTATGGACCTTGGCATTTCTCCAGACCCTCCATGGATTCAGTGTAGTTTCTTTAGATTCTGACTATCTGTTCTCCTCCTCTGTTATTTAACTATGTGTATCGTTTAGGGCACAGCATGCCCTAAGGCACAATCCAGAGCATGAGGCGGGATAACGCTTGTTTGGGTGGCAGAAGTTAAGAGGCGTGATAGCTTTCTTCTCTCTCTATCCAATGAAAATAACAATTTAATTCCTGAACTATATACAGCAATGCCAACCCTTCCAACCTTACAACTTGTATTAGAACATATCTGCCACATTTTCTCTCTCTTCATCTTTCCCCTTCGCTTTTCTCTTTTTCCTGTTCTGTTCTCACTTCTGTATTTTTTTCCCCTCCCCAAAAACAGCTAGAGATGGAAAGCTGTAGAAGATCACACAGACAGTTATCCCTACCAGTGCAAATCTTTTGTTAGTGTAATAAAAGAAACAGAAACTATGCATGTTAGAGGGGTTAGTCCCCTCCCCAAATTATCACAGCTGTGCAATTGCACTTAGCAGCTGTACAATTCCTACACGAGTTGGACCCTTATAAATCTACTTGTTACGACGTACTTAAAGAGAGTCCTCCTGTTATATAGGGGTAAAACTGATAACTGAATGAGCAGGTCTGTCACAAAGCAAGGTAGTATTTAAAGGGCTTATCTACCTATAACTAAGCCAATCTCCTAAGCAAAAAGTTTTGTCTCTTCTATTAATGGCACTGATATAAGACCAAGGCTAACCTCAAAATATTCTTAGTAGAAGCAGCTGTCGTAACAGAAATGTAAAATCTGTGCTGACACTGCCAAACTCACTTCACAACTGCAGCAAAAACACAAGCTGTCTCTTTACAGGAATTGGGTATAGTATCACCAGTGACCAGCAGCTGGCTTCCACGTGATGAGTTTGAGACCAGGAATCAGACAATATAGAAAGATCATCAGGCTGCTCAAAGGGAGAGAAGACACAGGCTGATGGGAACAGAAAAGCTCCTGCAGGAAATCCCATGTCAAGTGAAAGGCCCGGGAAGGAATCCCCTGTACTCTTCAAAGGGGGCTGGAGACAGGTACCCCACAGTGTAGCTCCAACCAGGGCCTGAGCTTCACTGGGGCTGGTCGGCAATGGATGAGGGGTAGCGGGGTGATGCTGCTCAGAGCCATTAAAGCCTGTGGTGCCCTCAGGGTCCTGGCAACGTACCCCCTCTGTTTTGATTTGCATTGGAGGGTCTTTTGAGAGACAGATTCATCTCCTAGGATGAGTGCTACCGCTCAAATAAGCCTTATGCATTCAATTTGGTCCACTTGTTTACCATGGCCAAAAAGTCTTAAAATTGAACGAAATCTCTTTCAATCTAGAACTGCTTTGGTGGAATCTCAACAAATTCAAATTATTGCAAGATTAACCATTGTACTATTAAACAAAGACTCAAAAGACATGGGTTTTAGTGCACAGATTTGTTAATCATAACCAAAAAAGCCAGATATGTAACAACAGTATTCCTCCCTCATCTACTATATAAGAGGCTACTAACAATTCTGTGGAGCCTGCTTCTGAAGGCCTTTACATAGGAAATAGAATTACCATGAAAGTAATATTAGCAGAAGTCAACCGGGCTAATAATAGAGCTGGGTTTTATGCAAAGGAATCTAAGAAGAAATGGATAAACTTTAAAAGCAACTAAATCTAAGAGAAGTAATTTAGTATGCTTTGTTGTTTCTATATTGAATTTTATCATCTGAAGTTTATCCCTTTTCCTCACAAAATCAAAAATAGGCACCTGTTAATAGCCTGAAATCTCACAAGTTTCACTGCCCTGAAGTACCAGTCTGCTCCTTGACAACTTCTCTATTGGCATTCATAAGATTCTACCCTTTTCTGCACAGAAAGAATCAGATCTCCAGGTATGAGATCAGACTTGTTTTCTAAGAGCACTGCACTCCCACAGATCAGTTAATCCTGTCTCTGGTAACACTTCAGAGCATACGGAGAACTATTCTGCATGTTATTTTTACATGATGTCTCCTAGCATCAAAACTAGGTCTGCACAAAGGGGAAAAAATGCAAATCCACAGGCAAAAAGAGAAGTCATGTTCTGCAACACACTATAGTTCCAGTGCTACTTGAAGATGATTCATTTACCTTGAGTTTTGGCTTCACATTGTTTGAAGTTATTAAAGAGACTGCAGTGTACATCAAAACTCATTTCAAAAATTCAACAGCTGCTTAAAATGATTGAAAAAGAAAAAAAAAAGATAAAAAAAATGCAACCATTGCTTCCCTGTTAGGAGAGCAGTTAACAGTCTTTCATAAGACTACTTTATCCCATATGCCCAGTCTTGTCAGATTCATAATCCTCTCTTTGTTAGGTACAGGATAACATCTGCTTACATTGCCAAATTCCAAGCCAGCGCCATGAGGCTGGAGCCCCTCTCCTGCAGTCTTCAAAGACTGATTAACGGTAAGAGCAGGTGCAACTCCTACAGGCTTCACTTGATGACTTCCCCCTCTCTTGTAAGTCTTCTTCCATCGTCTCCCCTGATATTTGTATTAAAAGGCTCCAATATCAACACATCTGAGGCAACTGACTTTTAGATCAAATATATTTCCTGTTCTCAGCTTCGTTCAGTTATTTCAGTTTTGCCTTCCTGTGCTGGCATTCTGCTTGCAAGCGTGCTATGCACTTTGATGACACCACAGGGTCTACAGCACTGAAATAAAAGAGCAAGCAAAGCCAAGCATTTTCCCTAACTGAACAATCGCGGTCTCAGAGGTCCTGCCAGTGGACACTCACAGTAATCTTTACTGTATCCTGGCCCTGACACCAGAATAAAGTACAGAAGGCAATGATTCCTAATCAGGCATGAAACACGCAGCCTTCATTGACAAGACATGTCAATGAAGGAATTTAAGAGATTTAACAATTTTCATATCATGCAAAATATAGCTGTATACACCGAATTCACCTTTGCAAAGAGAGACACCATGACTGTACAGCCTAGAGACACAGGCTGATCAAATCTCAATGCCAGTGAACGTAGTATTGCTTAAGTAAATTTAATGAAAAATATGAGCCTCAAGGTAAACAGAGGAACTTGTTATCATCCAAAATAAAAGGAATGTTAGGAGTTAAAGTGAGGTAGAGATGATCTGGTTATTGTTTTAAGTATAACAGAAGACAAAGAAATGCAAGAACAGCATCAAACAAATTGCAAGAAAAGAGGAAGAAATCAAGAAGAAATCATTTAACCACTTTCCTATGGAAAAACAAGCAAATAAAAAAGATGGACTTTTCGGTGAAGTGTTGCATAATGAAAGCTTGGGGGAGCAGTCTTTCATTTGTGCTTTGTAAGTAAAGTATTGCAATCTAGAGAGTTGACTCCATTTCCAATTTTTCCCCAAAATTGAGCAGCCCAGAGTTTTTGTCTAGTTCAGAGGACTAATGATAAAGAAAATGAGGTGTAAAACAACAAAATGGGGCAATTCAAGCATGAAAAGCTTGAAAAGGCAAATATTGATACTACTGACAAACAAAAACAAATTAACTTGAGATCATATCAGCTATTTTGCTGCCTCATATGTGATTCTTTGTCCATACATGGTGTTTGTAGCCTTAATTGTGCACACAAGATACGTTAACATTAACACTTTACACTATAAACTCACATTAACTTCAACAGGACATTCATCTCCACTGATGTAGTATTCTGGCAATAAAGATTGCAATTCAGAGTTCTGGAGTTCTGATGACTTCAATAACTTATGTATTAAGTTTAGGAGTGGTGTAATTCTTTGCAGGATTGGGACCCAATATTAAAATCTCTTCAGGAAAGAGACAGTTCCTTCCTGTGTTTTTATACCAGAGCCCCAGTCTTTATTGCAGCTTTTATGAGACACTATAATTCAAAACTCAACTCCCTAGATTGCTGCAATTTCTTTTTTTCTTCTTTCACCTTTGCATTTCACTTCACGTGCCCTGCACAATCTACAATGAATATGAAAGACCATGTTTGCCAAAATAAAAGAAAACAAAAAAATACCCTTGTCTGCAGTGGCTACCTTTTCTGCCTGTATTGCCATTGATCCAATGATATTTTTTCGCATCCATCCCTCCAGATTTATTCTTGAAAAAATGATAACCAGTCAGAAGAGTTATCACCTTGTCTCCTTGTGGAAATGCATTGCCATCTGAGCCACAATTCATACAGCAAATATCAAGGCCAGCAGTGGAATATCTGTGAAACTAAGAGGTAGGAGCATTTCACCTAATGCTAAAACAAAATCCACAACAAAATTCCATTACATGTTTCTGGCTGTGATGGGTTTTTTCCTAATAATATTGTTCCAAAGGCAACTGGAGTCCATGTTGTTCACACCTGCATAATGAAACAAAACAGACAAAAACTACTCTTTCCTATTGTTGTTATTCATCTACAACTTGCATCATAGATCAACATGTTTCAGGAATCAGTAGTGTGCTATGTATTGAACATTGTTTCAAATGGAAATAGCTAAACCAAAATCAAAGGAAAGTGGTGTGTCTTTGATGTAGTTCCATACATTTGTTACGCTGCAAGGGCTAAGGCTGCTAGACCCAACTGATGTCAACGGATTCATTAAATCCTCTTTTAGACTTTGTGGAAGGAACAATTAAATCCCTGTAGATACGGCCACAAATGCTTTAGAGATGCCATATTTTTTGAGCTATTTAGTTGCCTGGTTTGTTCCTTTTGTGTTTCTGGGAGAAAATATTCTAAAGAAATAGCTGAGATCAAGATCCAAAGATGAGACAAAGTGAGATCTTCCAAGCTAGACAGTCAATCACTGTGCCAAATTGGGGTACCTGAGCAAGACGACTTCTGATAGTTCTTTCCTTCTTTAATGAAAAGAACAACAGCACACGTTGTCTGTGGAAAGAAACGACCCTGTATCCAATTACTAGATACCCAATTTTGGAGATGACTTTAGACAAAGACTAAGAACTAAGTTTTTAAACATACTGAACTTGTAGCTACATCTTGGCTGAACTAAGACTGTTGCAGAATATGACCAAAATATTTGCCAGCTCATTTCTGTCATAGCACACATGAACGTTTTCCTGGGCGGAAGGAATTTGTAGCTTGGGAACCTGTAATCTCCTCAAAGGCAGACAAGCTCCTGTCACACATCATTATGAGGTGCAAAAAACCAACCAAACAAAAACCCCAAACAAACCACAAATCAACAAAAAACCCCAGCAAGCTGTGTAGGCTTTCCTAGAGGAAAAAATAATAATTCACACAAGTGGCATAATTGTATATAATATGTAACCACAGGAAATAACTACTTTACCATGTTCATCCATTCAGAAAGGAGAAAATGGAAGTCACTCAAGCTAATCCTTTTTAGATTTGCACAGACTGCCTCCTGTTACAGCGGCTCTGGTTTTGTACTTCCAGCTGCGAGCGCTGCTAAACTACCTCCTTGAAAGCTGGTTTTAATTCGGACGCGTGGAGCCTGTACACACTATTACAAACGAAAAATGTCCTTCCTACACAGTGCTGCGTTCATCTTTCAGATGGCTGAAAATATTTTGTCTCCGATGAGAACCACTTGTGTTTCCTTAGCAAGGAACTCCATAGGGGTGTGTAAAATAATGAATGGTTTAGTTCAAGTTGATTAGGCTCCCCTGTTCATCCTGAAAAATAACACCAGGATAATGGGGAAACTCAAGCAGATGTGCTACACAGCAAAACAGGAAGAAAAGTAAAAGTACATAAAAAACAAATACATGTTGTGGAGTTTTTAAGCAACTGACAATCCAGATAAATATTTTAAGGGGGTTAATATATATAAATATGATTTAATTTTTGGTTTGGTTTGTTTGGAGTAACAACAAGACTACTCAAGATACCTTCCACACCAGAATTACATGTAATAAAATCACAGGGTGTTTGACGGCACAGGTTTTGAGAAAGAGTAAGTCATTCTGAACAGTATTTGCATTATTATAATTAGTTTCATTGATGTCAATGGGGCCAGCAAGAAGGTAAGGTTCTCCCCAGTAATGGTAGCAAGCTTAGATGAGAAGTAAACAAAGCAAGTGGAGATGTGAAAGCTCTTTGGGGTTTAAATTTCCATGGCTCTACGCCACACATGAAAAACAACCTTTCCCCATGCATAAAAGCAGGTCAGCACCCAATTCACACAGAAAGCCATCTATCATATAAAATACTGTTAGATACAAGGGGCAACAGACACCATTTGCTTTGCTAGTCAACCCTCTGTGTACAGTGTGCCATCCTACATTAGCATGCAGAGCAGAGAAAGATAACAGGTTTTGGCTACTCGGAGGCAAAATCCTGGCCCTGGTGACATTTACCTAGAAACCATCTCCTGCCAACATCTACCTCAACCTGCCCCTTCAAAATGTCTCCAGAGAAGCTGACTAGACAAATTTCGCTCAAACTACAACAGAATGCCAAGTTCCTTCAAAATCAAAGCATTAATTGAATTTCCCTGAAATACCTTACAGAAAAGATGCAGACATTTTGAAGAAGTCCAAAGCAGCTTGTTTTGACCTGATAGAAGGAAGTATTTCTACTATTCATTTTGAAAAGACTTTGTATTGAGCGTAATGCAAGGTAAACCTTAAAAGTCAAAATTAAAATGTTTAAATGCAGTGAAATTTCTCTACCATAGAGCTCTTATCTAGTGCTTCACCACAGTGTTTCATAGTTTGGGATCTCACTAGAGGATTCATTAAATGGAGTTGGTTTTGGCGCTTCAGAATCCTATCTAAACAATCAACACACACTTGCCTCTGACACAACTTCATTACAGAGATTGCAACTGCTTTTGCACCAGAGCACTGTTACCTGCAAATGCATTAGTCACTGAAGCATTTTTGCAACTTAGGCGTAGTTTGCTAGGAGCATGTTGATCCTGGCCCTCAGTCTACAGAAAATCCTGCCAGTAGTTGTAGCTTTCTCCATGAGTTTCATACATTCAAAGCCAGAAATCACTGAGCAACGCTGCCAAGAACTCGGCCAGTATCAGCTTGAAGCTTTAGATTGCCAAGGGTTTTTTTTTTTTTTTTAATTGCAATTTTAAAAGGGAAATTTATTATTTAGAATTTTTAAGCCAGGATTTTTTTTTTTTTTTAAACAACCTTTTTTTAAAAAAAAAACAGAACTACTGTGGAGGAAAATAACCTATGCAAAAGAAGTTAAAGAAATAATAATTTGAGTTTATGTGGTAGTATGATTTATGATAAAATAAAATAAGTGATCTTGACATGGGAATGGTTGGTCATGACATAACAGCCACATGCTTTCTCAATAGTGATAAGCCTGGTCTGATAACAACAATTTCTTTACACACAGAAAGAATGAAGTCAGGAAAAGAGCTGAGGCAAAAAAGCCCTTTAAGTTATGTACCCACATGAGAAGCAAGGAGGAAAAAAAAAGGGAAAAAAAAGTCACTAACTCCTAGATAGTTGAGAAACAAGGATATGATTGTATTGCAGATCATTTACAACACTAATAAGACAGGATCATTTGGGCAATAACTATGTCAATTTTAAGACGACCAAAGAATGTTGTTTTTCTTTCTTGTACTGCACAGCTGTCCATTTGAAACTCCATCTGAAAAATGTTCACTTGTAGTTGTTCACAGCTAACACATCATCAAAATCCTAATCAGCAGATCAAGGCATCATTGAAACTTTAAACTTAAAGGAAGTTTAAGGACCAAGGAAGGCAACTGCAACATTAAATAACATGCAGGAGAAGATCAACCTCCCTCCCTTAAGAGACTTTTTTTTTTTTTTTTTTGGAAGTCCCTTGAGAGGTTATTTAATACAGGCTTCAGTGCATTTATCACTTTGAAGAGGATTTCACTTTTAATTTTCTAACTCTAGAGGAGCAGATTTTTAAAAGCTGTGGATGTTCTTGCTTAGCTATCTGCTCTGCTATATATTTCATGTAGAAATTTTGACTTTGCTACAACTTCAAACCCTTTAAACCCTATGAAACTCAAGTGCTAATTCATACTGCATGATCTGAAAGCAAAACTGGTTCACAGATGGTAAGGTAGATCCATCAGAATCTGGATTCTTATGATCTCTACTAACTAATGCACACTGCAAGATGACTGTTTTTCTTGTTTGTGGAAACGACAAGCCAGTCTCAATGTGTGCATGCACACCATGTAACAACTTTTAGCAGAGAGCTACCCTATGTACTAAAACAGCCAAGTCCATCACCCACCTACTGCTTCCTACCTAGGAAAATTTGTCTTTCCTTTCTACGCCTATTTTTTTCCCCATGGCCACATCAAAGAATAAGGCAGCACTTCAAGTGTCACCTAGTGCAAGGAATGCCTCCCCGAACATGGAGCAATCCCATTACGGACATCTACAATCTAGAGCTTCTAGTGGTTGTTATAAGACATTTTACTTAGCAAGTGGGCTGCCTCAGGATCACCCGATTAGTTCTGTGGATCACAAAAGTGATTAATGCCTATTACCCTCTGAATTCAGATGATATCATCCTGAATTAAGAGGATGCTGAAGTTAACCATAGAATCATAATATAACTCAGACTGGAGAGGACCCTCAAGAAGTCATTATGGTCCAATCTCCTGCTCAAAGCAGGGCTAACTTCACTGTTGGATAAAATTACTCAGCTTTGTTCCAGTTAAGTTTTGAACTTCTCTAAGGATGAAGCTAATAATCTATAAGTTTACTGCAGACCCTAATGAAGTACAAAACTGTATAAAAACAACCAAGGAATTTTAATTAGAATTTATAGCTCAGAATGTCTTTTCTATGTAGTAGTTTTGACTAAAAGACCTGACCCTACCCTATACTTTTTTTAGATGTGTATATTGCCTTTTCAGTGATTAATTGTATGTTTTGAAGTTTTCTAGCTATGTTGTCTACTGTTTTGAAATAGTATACAAAAGACAAAAAGGAAAATTTCATTCTGTCTTGAGCTTCCAAAGCTCTGTAATAATCTTACTTTGACAGATTTTTTCTATTTAGCTTTTTCCAGAATTAAAGATTTACTACTCTTGCATGTATCAGAGGTATCTATTTTCCTTTTACAACTAATCATCAACTGGGTAAATCTGATAGGAGTTGGTTTCTGTTACAATCTTTCTTTGTAAAATTATTTTGTAGGCAAAGAAACACATCTGCCATGCCACAAGTCTGTTTTCCAGAAAATGGAAGAACGTTCTATTGAAGCTGCATAGAAATGATCCTATCATACATGAACCGTTTAGAGCACAGTGGCTTCCTAACAATTAGAGCTTTATGTGTTTCGTTCACAGCTTATATAAAAATTCTCAATAGACTATTTCTCCTCTCCTTCTCCCCCAGGAAGTTTGAAAAGACATCAGTAAAGATCCTGTATGGCATCTAATTTATTCTCTTAAAATTACCTACAATTCCTTAATAAAAGAGACATTTTTAAATGAATTATCTCTCTGCCAGTTACAACCTCTCTCATCATATGCTGGCTCTGCAAGAGCACCAACATGACAAGTTAGGAAAAGAGGCGATGCATTTTTTTTCTTATGGCAGTTTGATTTTTAAATTCACAAGTCAACCTTGTGACCTGTATTCAGAATTCAGGTAGAAGTGCTTTGGTTTACAGTCCTGTGCAAAATACCTTTGAAGACCACAGAAGCGTGGAAATAGGGAGATGGTGGTGATCCCTCTCCCATAAAGCAGCTAATTACATGATCATCTTGAACTCTCTGAAGTCAATTACTGTAATTACTGCAACTATTGTGTTGTCATATTTCATTTGGAACAAAATGGTAGCATGAGAGGAAACTGCCAAATATGGTGTTCCAGACTTTTCCCACTTTATAGAAATGTGTTTAAAATGAAAGCTTCTGTCAACCCCAACAAAGTGTTCCTAAACTCAGGAGGCATAGTCACTTGTTACAATACTTGTTACTGTTAATGTAAACCACTGTAGAATGTAATAGGATTAAATAGAGGGAAAAGGCTCAACTTTTTTTTAGTATTTAAAACACAGTCCCAGCATATAGAGAATATGAAAGAGGTGTCAGCACTGTCCACGGGGCAGCCTGGGGACCCGTTTCACTCTCCTCCTAAACTCTACCGCATCAAGCAGAACAGCTATTCACACTGTCATCTTGCGTGTTCTGTCTCACGTGCTTATGCTAGAAGCCCTATCTAAACCAGGAGTTACTCAGCCATCACTTTAGGTAACTGATGATCCCCAAAACAGAAAATTGCATCTGGATAAAAACTTTTCCATCCTCAAGAGGTTTTCAGGAGTTTGCTTGGCTTAAACTATAGTTTGAATAACAAAAACATTATAATACAAGGTTAACCTCAACTTCATCCTGATGGAACTATTTATCTGTCACACACAGATAGGTATATTCTCTGTGGACTGCTTTTTTTAAGGCACATACACAAGCTATTTTCTCACTACAGTGAGGATGTCTAAATAAATCTCTTACAGGCAAGTAATAGGAAATATTTCAGCTCCAGATGACTACACCCAACTATTTCCCAACCTTCAGGAAAGCCAGTGAATATCTAAAAGTATTAGCACTTCTAAAAGAACAAAACAGAGACAGATTTACAAAACACAATGGTAACAACCTCTGCATTAGCCCTCAGTTCTAACAATGGAATACGAACTCTCCTAATACTTGTTACCACACAAAATGTGCCATACTGTATTGTGATTCTGTGTTTTGCTTCCTCGAAACAGGATACAGGTGATGATATAGGCAGTAATTTTTCCATACTTTAAGGTGTCATAAATATTTAAGCCTCTCTCTCCTGTAACTCCTTATCTCAGGAAAGGCTGAGCAGATTCTCCAAGGACCAGTACTGAAACAGATACTGAACTGTGAGGCATGCTTAGGGATGTGTGAGTTGCATTTTGTTTTTAATACAACTGTGGTTGCTAGAAACTTGCTGGGGGGCCTAGCAAAAATTCATTGAAAAACCATTGTAAAGAGCATCCTTTTATGCCCCCTCAACCCTTTTAAGTACTAGTCCTCATTGAAGTACAACGTAACATCTTAGCTTTTGAGGAAAACCAGAATAACTGTGTTCAGACTGGCACACTGTCTGCTAAGGCAGAACCTTGGATTTGGAGTGATTCACCTTCAGCATGCCAGCCACCCTCTACAGAAGTCAATGCAAAGAGAGAGCAGGGCTAAAACCCTTCTTCTGTCACAGTTCACTTCTTAGCCCCTTTCCTCATGAGGCCTCTGTGCAGCAGGTGTGTCAGACAGGAAGACTAGCAACAGATATTAGCAGGGCTTCGCTAACAGATGGCATTATCCAAGACATTATTTTGTAAGGAATTATAGAGAAACCTCAAAATTGATAATGTTTTTTTCTGTTGGCTTCAAGCAATTCAGGATTTTCATGTTTAAGGTCTCAAACATAACATAAAATATTTTTAAAAAATCAGAACCATTGCAAATTAACAAACACTGTCTGTAATCTCAAATGAGGTTGTACAAAACACTACATCCTTGCCTTGATTGCAAATAGTCAACTCTCCACACATAAAAGGCTTAAACTGAGAACTTCTATCACAAAAGTTTTCACTTTAGCGCTACTTTCTTTAGTAGGCAGCATTACTACTTCTTCTAAGAAAACTCAGGAACTTTGTCTATGTACACCTTTTTATGCGACTTCCTCAAGACATTGGCAGTGGAAGGGCTACTTCTTGCTGGTGTTGTTTTTCCTTTTTCATATCGATTTATTTTGAGATTAACTCTGACTCAACTGTTAAAGGAGCTTGTGAACAGCTGAAGGACAATGTAGCACTTTAATACTGTTGTGGATGATAAAATAAAAAGTTGTCATTCCACAGTGTTAAATGTATTCTATGTTCTCACAATGCCTACTTAATAGTTTTGGGACTCTGTGTGTGTTTCCCTTAGAAGAGAAAAGTAGAACGCTCTTCACCATTTTTTTCTCCTCCTGGATCTAATTATTCTCTAATTTAAATGCAAAGGCCAATCCAGGTTGCTTCTGAGACACTGTGGGACTCTATTAGGATCTTTTACATTAAGACTTTTTATGATAACGATTATATGATAAAGAGCATCTGGAGTCTAACACAATATTAACACTATTTCTTAAAGGTGCAACCCAATTTTTCCACAATTTAACATTCAACTCTCTATGCTTACACAGCCTAGCTTAAGGGAAGAGGATGTTTTCTTCCAAGTAGTCTGTATCAGTTATGACAGAGTATCAGAAAAGCCTGGTGCAGGGACAATAAGACTAGTTTTAACATCCGTGAGAGAGGAAGTTCTGCATCTTCAGCCTCTCTTTAGTTAAGTCCATACTGTTCCATTATCTTCTACATAGAAATGACCTGCTACTTTGCTTATGTAATTTGAAAAATAACATTAAAGGTTTGAAGACAGCCCCAAACAAACAGAATACTCTGCCACACATGCTGTAGCATAATATTACATTACACCCCTTCTTAAAACCTCCATGATAAGAAGTGAGACATTGTCTAGAATTGTATTAATTTGTAAAATGAACAAGGCATTTCTTTGTGCAAATCTTCTACCTGTTCTAATGTTTGATGAAAACTAAACACATCCACTAATCCAGAAATCAGGTAGTCAGGTAGAACATACGAAAGGTAGGGCTCTGTTTTTATAAACCCGCTTCCCTAGAGTCTAAGACTTAATTTAAAGATTACACTTTGTAGTTCACTAACAGAGTTTGAGCTTTCACTCTACCATATTGTATTACGATTCAGCGGAAACAGATTCTGCTAGATTAAGAACAATCTGGCTTAATTTTTATTTATTTATTTGATAAGTAGAAAAAACAAGTAGAATTATGATAATTTATGATCTCCTTCTGCACACAAATAGCTTACAGATAAAGAAATAAAACATTAAAAGTAGGCAATGAGAGGCAAAACCAGGGATTTTCATCTGCAATGTTTAAAGTCCAAAAGGTTCATTGATTTATCCACAATTTGCTTCTTCCTATAATTCCCTGATACATTGCATGCCACTGCACAGGTAGCTGTCTATGTAGATACCCAATTAACAGATACTAGTACTCATAAGATTAGATTTTGAAAGATCCAACTTCAAAAAGGGCTTGAAACACACAGTTTTTACTCTAGACAGCTGAAAAGGGCTAACTCCGTTCCTTACTTTTTTTTCATGTATAGTAAGAACTTTTTGTTACTCTTTTTGATGAAATATTAAACGTATATAAAGGAAAGGATCAAGAATATGAAAATGCTTTAAGAAATTTATTCTAATGGTTAGATTATACAACTTTAATCATCTTCTCACACTACCACACTCCTGCAACTGCACTATATCTGTAAGGAAAGTAGCAGGCTAAAAGAACAACAAAGCCACCTTGCATTTTTACATACGCTAAGCTATTTGTTCCAGTGTTTCATCTGTGGTCTGTTTGCTTTACCAATGAACTGGTAATATCCACACCTATATGCTAACTGTTTTATCACCATAAACTTATCACAAACAAAAAAAGTGCCACTGATTACTGACTGAATATAGTGTCCATATACGAAAGTAAAGTATTTTTCTGCTTTACTTTAACTCTGAGATGAGCTCAGTAGCCCACAGGCTATATTACGAGAAGACACTTTCCAATCTGAGATATAGTTTCAATCTATAATTAATGCACACATAAATGCCTCATTATTTCTGTACAGACTTGCAGAAGGGACATTTTAACTGCACATTTTTAATCAAATAGGACCTATTAGTTAGCAAACTGAAGCACAATATCAAGAAACTTCTGTCCTCAGTGTTCTTGAGCCGAAAAAGCTTATCAAAGCCTCCTCTAACAAAGAAACCAATGAGTTGAGTACTTACTACCATGAAAAACAAACTGTCGCTTGGCCCATGGTGCATTTTCTGATTCTCTCAGTGTAAGACTAGCTAATTCACGTGGTCTCAGATTCATGTTCCATGTTTGCACCTTTTCTGTTCAGTGAGTAAAACCAGTAATATCCATTTTGATTATTTTTCTAACACTACTTTGTGAGGCAGCTCGTACAGTTCCTGAGGAATTACACATAACTGAGGAGGAGCAAGACAAGTGATCTCTTAGGAATACTTTCAAAGGAAAAGAGAGCTAGCACATGAGGACCAAGGACTATAAAATACTACTAAAAAAAATGTAAAATTCTGTACTAAAGACTAGATATAATTTAACTTAAATCAGCAGAATAAATTTCATCAATTTCTAGATCTAAATTATTTACTCAGTTTAAAGTATTTTCATAGTCTAAGGTAGTGGTAGAAAACAAAAAAAACCCTAAGTGACCTGACAATATCTGATCATCATTTAGATGCAGGCATTCTCTGGAGAAATTGATGTAGCCCCAAAACAAACAAGAGTGCTCTAATTTATATTATAGGTATCCTTTGCTTTCCAAAGGCAGAGCAGGCAGTTAAAAGTGACTATATAAAACCAATATCCAAAGTTGCATTGCCACTTAAAGAACAAGGATGGAATGGTCCTCTGGAAAAGGAAAAAAACCCACCTTTTTTATACCTTTCCACTCCAAGTCTTCATGCCACTAGATGTCAAAATGAAGATAAGAATTTTCAGGAACTAGTTTTAACATATAACTAAATTGAAGTAGGCCAAGGGCCAGCAATATTAGTTTTATTTTCAGTTAAATCACTTTCTTGATATGATTTCATGATACTGGAAATTTGTTGTCTCAGATGTGCTTTAAATGTGCCTGGTTTGTTCATTAGGATATTTATATAAACTAATTCATTGAATTTTTTTTTTTTTAGAAGGAAGACACTAGGAAAAGTAATTGTTCCATGATTTATATTGTACTATTACAAAAGCTATCAGACTTTAGGAAAATAAACCAGCCCGTTGTTCTCAATATATCCGTTATAATCCAACATGTGATCAAGGAGTTACTATTCCATTGCCACCTGTAATTATAAGCAATCTGCTTCCCTGAATTGTCCAATAACTGGCTGATACTTTTAAACAGCATTCCTACTCTTAGGTAATGCCAGGAGGTCAGTTCGGACTAACGAAACATCTGAAATAGACAAAACTGATCTAGTTAATATAACCAAGCATTTTTATTTCTTGCTGTTTGTATTTGTTGTAGTTTTCATACTTACAGGACTGTGCAGTTCCATGAAACAAAAGACACCTTATGTTTGTGTATGACTTCAGCTCGTGATTTTTGAGTGGAGGAAAAATGAAGAAGTCAATACGTCAACTATGTCATTCAGGATTAAAACTTCCTAGTGCAAAGCATCTGAAATTCTTTATGTCAGATGATGACATTCTCAGGCAGAAAATCTCAGAGAATTTTTGATATTCTTCTGCTTGAAACACCCATTATTTTGAACTATATCTTTTTCAACGGTTGGTCCATTGCTGCATACAATAAACTGCAAGGTCTTCTAATTTGAGAATCAATTCTCAATGTTTCTGAAAAACTTTAAGGGGCTTTTTTCGTGTCTTCACTTTAGTCCTGCCTGTTTAGGGAAGAACCACAAAACCTAGAGAAACACTTCTCAAAGCAAAGAAAAGCCAAAAAAATGGTGAATTACCCATCACTGAGAAGTACAGTAATGTGTAAAGCCTCTGGCAAGGGACTCTCAGAGTCTAGTATATCCTTCAGGGAATCAAGGGAAATCTGCATTACAATATGATGCATGATTGACTGGGGACTACCAGTCAAAATGATGACATTATCTGCCAATCAAGGTAAGAGGCAGTTAAAAGACAAATCTTATTCCAATTACACACCAGATCCATTAAGAGTGGGGCTAGTGATATGCTTAATCTTTCCAGTGCCCCATACAAGGCAATCTCCAGGTTTTGTCATTTCTGACAGTTTTGCAACTGCATATGGCGTATGTACAGACTTTTAGGTCAGAAAGAGGCCACAGTCAAGATGTATACTTCATGCCCAACTACAGTGAGGGGCTAAATCTATATCCATGTTTAAGGAGTGATTATACTGCATGGAAGTTAGAGCCAAAAGGGTTTCTTTGTTTTTTTAGCAAGTTACCAGTTGATTTCACAGGAGCAGACTTCAGAATTATGAGACAACCCGTCTCTAGTTTTCCTGACTCCATGTCCCTTCATAGCTCACAGCCTTCTGGGAAAATGATAATAGACTCTGGGGCAAGATTCATAGTTGTTAAGACCAAAAGGGATCATTAGACCATCTAGTCTGACTTTTCATAAGCCAGTCCAAATACTTTTTATCGGTTACTCATGCACTGGAGTTTAATAACTTGCATTTGATTAAAACATGCCATCCAGAAAATATAAAGACAGAAAAAACTACCAGCTACATTAAGTAATAGTAGTGTCTGAACAGTTAATAAGCCTTGCTGTTAACAGTTATGATTTATTTCTAGTTAGATTCTTTCCAATTTTAATGGCGACTCTAATTTCCATGGCTCTGTGCTACAGTGACTGCAACACCATAGACCGAGTGGATTTAATGGGCAGAACAAGCTATATGCCTATGAAACTTGGTGGTGACTTAAGAGTTTGACAGCTAAACTATCCAAAGATTTCACATGCCTTGAGCATGTTCCAGTACATCCCAACTCCTCACTGCACATGTGAATAAGCTAAGCACATTTTTCACAGACTAAGTATTACTTCCAGGATAGCGTCTCCTTCCTCCTCTGAGCAACTGTGACAAGATGACAGTGACGTTATGTGTCTCCTGTCTTCCAAACAGGGATCTTTTGAAAAGCAGAAGGTGCTGGATGAGGCGGTAGCAAGTCATACATCACACATATATGAAGAACACTTCAGGAGACAACTGAGCTAAAGGAGGGAGGAGCAGAAATGAGAAGGGTTTGGATTTACATGTGGAACTAAATGCAGAGAAAAATGTATTGGAAAGAAGATTTATTCAAAGGCACAAGGCAAAATATCCAAGAGTTTGGGAAATAAATCTTACAGCCATGTTAATCTTAAAGCTCCCAGGAGAAACTAGATGTTTCTGAAACTGGAATTCAGTTAGGACCACACAAAGAAAATGTTACTACTATAAAGCTGAACATGTTTTGACATGTGGCTAAAAGTGCCAGTGGGATGAAGCAGCTTTGGGTAGTGGCAATACAACTCATGGTATTTTCATTTCTTACTACCTGTAGTTACAACTGTGTATGGCAAATGCTTAACGATTCCGATAACAAAAGAAGTTTAACCTATCTGTATAGGTCTTATAAACAAAGCATGGCTTCTGCTTGTAGGGACCATCAATTTGATAAACATTTAAGCAATATTTATGCTATGGTACATTTCCAAAGCTGGTGGAGGCCACTTTATTACTCAGACCCATTCCTATTGCCATATAATACTATCAGAACTACTCTACCTTTTAATGATGCTACGGTAAGCCATGTTGTTGTTTGGTCTCTTCTTATATTAGACTCTAAATACAAGACCATTTTTGTGTATTGGGAAAATTTTGTTCTTTGTATGTTGCTTATTCAATTTAAAAATAAATGAAAACTAGGTTAGAGTAGCTTTATGTACTCCTTTATTTTCTGGTTGTATGGCTATTTTCATGGCTAAGACTTTTATTTCAGATTAGCGCACAGAAGCTAGCTATTATGCAGTCTGTGCACTACAAAAATTGTTGGGGAACAATTTTTTTTTTAGCATGATAAGCCGAAGTCCAAAACACAATTTTCTAGCCTGATGCTATGAAATTATTTGGTACATTTCCATTCCAATGGTAGAAAAAAACACTAAGCAGCAGCAATCATGTAAAGAAAGTCCTTGCACATCGTAAGGTTCCATATAGACCACACAGAGCGCTTTAGACATAACAGATGAAGGAAGGTTTTACAGATAAGAGCTAAGTACCTAACAACCTAAATACTTTCAGCCAGCATGTCTAAAAAAAAAAAAAAAAAAAAAATTCAAGTTCATGATCTTCCTTTCTCCATCGAAACTAACAGAGGGTTCATCCAGTGGCGTAGCAGCTATTTACCTTGCCTTTATGGAAAGAGTAGCTGACAAGTTCTCCCACAGCTGAACAGCTGCTTCTCAACTGTCTCTAACCGCGAAGCTAGACTGGCATTGGGGACTAATGAAAAAAGATATGGTCAAAGACCTGTTGTTAGATCCACAGAGCTTTCCTACAGAAATCTGAAAGATTTACTTCAGGTACTGAAAAAAAGCCTGATAACAGAAGTACTTGTCCGCTCCAAGCTAGACAGTCATTACCAAAGCACCGTGGAGTGGAAAATTAAAGAGGACAGCAGAGGACTTTTCTGGAAGGCCTAGTGAAGCAAAATCTGTGAGGAAGATAAGGAAGAAATCTAGTCAGAAAGGGAAAAATAGTTGTTTGACAAAGGGAATAGAAAAAGAATCAAAGATGCTTGAACTGATTTCTCAGGGTTAGCAAACCATACTTGGGAAACAACGATTTATCTATATCATGGACACTGCAGGCATTGCATTATAGATTAAAAAAAAATAGGGTTTGATGGGACATCCTGAGGTCCTGCAAACATACCACTTTTCCTTGACACTTCCTTTTCCTTAAGGACCTCTACTGATGGAGAAGCCCCTGCTTTCTCAAACAAACTCTCATAAATGCAATTTAGCATTCTGCTGCAGCATGTATGGCCTAACGAATAAATAAATAACAGACATTTGCCCAGCCGTGTCTACATTGTGATTCTGCAGTGATATGCTGACTTCATACACTTTGGACTGTGATGTTTTATTGTGGTATCAAGTATGTAACTCATAATTATTGACACAGAACAAGATGCTAAATCCAGCAGGTGCTAATGCTACCTGGAGATGTGCTCTGCTATTCACTGCCCTTCACATCTTGAATCCACTGTGTCTCAGTCCTGTCCCTTTGCCTGAACATGGACAAAAAACTGAATGGTCTTTTCTGCTCACCCACAGCAAGGGCTAAAAGCAAGCCACACTCCTCCTTCCCCTCCTTTTCCCACTACCTGCTCCCACAGGGCAGTAGCACATCTCTCTGTCTCCAGGAAAACGAGGGAACAGAGCCAGCATACACAGGAGTAGAGTGGAAGCTGTGATTCCTGGCAGGTGGCTGTACTGAGGTGGCACCAGAATCACGAAAGATTCAAATGCTTTGTCCATCATAACCTAACATCACCTTACGTTGCTTCTCTTTTAACAGCAAGAATTTCAAACCACCCGTTGCTTAAAATATTCCCAGAGCTTACGGAATTACTGAAAATTTCTCTGAATGAGTGCCAATACTACTAAATTATTCATTCTTCAGATTTGAAAAATATTTTTAAAAACCCTTATGATCAAAACCAAAACTTTTTATCTTTTTGTATTTTGCATCTAAAAATTTCATTAAAATAGCATTTGTTTTCTACTTCTCATGTTTATTTACTCTTTTGCTTAAGATTTTATTTCACTTTCACCTTCTGTCAAGATGGACTTTAAAATGTGGTCTGAGCTAAAATTTAATATGCACAATAAAATTTACCGTGTAGCTGAACAAAAAGTCACTGCACCAAAAATGGTCCAGTCCAGCAGTTTTCTAAATGATGTAGGAGAAAAATAATGGGGCAGAGTAGCAGAAGCCTGACCCTATTCCCATAAGACTGTAAGATTTATCACCTACATAAGCAGAATGCTACAGAAAAGAGATCTATTGACCACAGCAATAACTCACAGCCCAGTAAAGCTAGCTGAGATGTTAGTCTGGTATTTGCCGACAGTACCTTTATTATGTGGTACTCAGAATCTTTTTAAATATCTTTGCTCAACAAGTTACTGTTTTTAATATCATGCACCACCTACTCTTTTTTAGACCAGCCAGTTATTTACAGTACTGATATTCAGAGGAGGGGGGAGCTGCAGGGAAGGATTTATAGTAGTTGGGAATTTACTGTTTGAATCAAAAACTGTTGCCCCAATTCTTGTGAATTTCAGGAGAGGGGGAGCTACGGGCACGTGCTATCCTGATATAATGAAAATATTACTCAAACAGAAATATGTTTGCATAATACCTTCTATTTGAATAGAATATTTACTGGGGAAATGAAAAATAAAAGAAGTCAGAAGACTGCTATCACTTGCAATGCATGGACTGAGGGAAATGCTCAGCCAGCTTTCTGTTTTGCAGAGCATTTCTTCAAAGGCTTGGATAGCAAGGGTACAAGGTCCTTAAGAAGTCATCCAATACTAGAAGATGGACACAGAGGGCATCGTCTTTTTCTGGTGAGCTTGTGTCAGAGCCCTGAGTGCAACTCTTCCCCGGACTTTAGCCGCCTGCGCTCAAGGCCAGCGCGGATAGCTTGCTGCAGACTGCTGTGAAAAGAGCTGTGAGAAGCAGGGGCCTGGCCCCCTTTGCTTCAGAGCTGCATTTAACTCATCAGCCCTTGATCTCTGCCTGAGCTACACTGCAGCCATGCCCGTGCCCAGCTGTGTACCCCACTGATCCGGACCCTCGCCCATGGACTTGACTTCCTGCCTCGAGCTCAGATCCATCTCTAGAATTCCCCTCGAGAAAATTAATTTTCTTCCATCGACCTTTTTTAGCCACAACGTAGCCATTTCAGCCACAACGTAGCCATTTCAGCCCAGCAAGAGATTCCAAAATACACACAGTGGACTGAAGAAATAGCCCTAGTCTTTATTCCCTTTTCCATTTTCACAACCTCAGTGTCAGACATGCTTCCTGTATTCTTTCAGGATTTAAAAGAAAACGTAATGGTTTTTGGGAGTCCTAAGCAACCACAAGTTGTAATACAACCTCTGTTTATGATTCTTTAAAAGTTACTTCAATTATTTGTTAAGGTGACTAGCTGAA
Source organism: Fulmarus glacialis (assembly GCF_000690835.1). Classification (NCBI taxonomy): domain Eukaryota; kingdom Metazoa; phylum Chordata; class Aves; order Procellariiformes; family Procellariidae; genus Fulmarus; species Fulmarus glacialis. The sequence goes on along the minus strand of NW_009203128.1, from coordinate 301 downwards.
ATATCAACTACTACAGAATCCTAACTAGAAAAGCAGAAGCTTTATCCAAAAAGATTCTTGAAGTTAGCTGCATGAAAACATGCTATAAACAAACCACAATTGAAAGCACGCTATAAAAAAAGCACAAATAAAGTAACAGAAAGCGTCAACAGTTCAGTTCAACCCAGCCTTTCGTGGGAAGGGGAGCCTGGATGAGATTACCGGCACGTCCAGCGACAGGGGCTCTGCCACACCCCTGGGGAGGCTGTTCCACTGAACGACTGCTCGCGCCATAAAAAATTTCTTTCTTATATCAAGATGA
>NW_009203127.1:0-1665 GCF_000690835.1 Fulmarus glacialis | reverse complement strand
AGGGCTGCCCCTGCCTGCCGCTGCCCCCGTGTTCCCCTCGGTCACGGTCCCCTCCTGGCGCTGGGACCAGCTGAATCCTCTCCGGTCTCTTCCCGCCACAGGCACAGCTCCGACGAGCATCTCCTGCATTCGCTCCATCTTGTCTCCTGATCTCTAGCGCTTCCGCCGTCGCGGCGCGTTTCCTCGCCCTCATCTCAAATCCCATCCTAGGAGAGATAAGGGCTGGGGCGGAGGTGAAACCAGGCCCGTGGTTATTTGCTGATGGCACACGAGGTTGAAAATGTGCTTTGTGAACGTGCTGCAATCAGGACCGTGATGTGAATCCTCCCCTCCGTGGGTGAGCCTCCCGGAGAAGCGCCGGTTGGCACGGGTCGGCACGCTCCCTGTCGCCTCCTAAAACTGCGTCGGCTCGGTCACAGGGGTTTGGCAGAGGGGTGCGGTGCCTGCCGCCCCCGATTTGAAGGGGCTCGGGAGAGTTCAGCTGGGCTGAAACCGAGGGGGAGAGAGCATCAGCCAGCGCTCGGGCAGTGGCATCTGGGGAGCAAAATGAATGAGCATCGGGGTTCAACCGGGGAGGCTGCTGGCAGAGAGAGCATCTTTGCGGAGGGGAGGGAGAGTGCTTAGAGGATGGAGAACCTGCCAGCCAGGTGCCAGGCGCTGCCCGAGATGGGTCTGAAACAGCCCTGGCATCCAGTGATCAAGCATGACTCGGTCCCTTTCCTTTAAAACTGTGCTAAAACCCGTCCACAGTATGGACAGAGCTGGGGTGTTCTTAGCACTGGGGTGCTGAGCGCCTGGGAGATGGGATCATACAGTGAGATGCCCCCAGTTCTGCTGCAGGAGGGGGCGTAGAAGGTGTCTGGGTGTCAGGAGCCCTCCTAAACGGGAGGTTTCCTGCAAGCGGGGCTGTGAGGAATGCTTGAGAAGTGATTTTATGAGGTTCATGTTGTTAATTTGGATCTTGATTCAGATACCAGAAGTGTTTTCCATATTTTCCAGGCACCCATCTGTCACAGTGATGAGCCCTGCACAGTACTTGTCAGCAAATAAATGAAGTATTCTGGTGAGATTCACCGCATTTAATGCTGGGAGATGAGATCTGGCTTGCGAGGTACTTATACCTCATGCTGTTTATCTTATTTTGTACAGATTTTTGTCCTGGTATTATAATAGATACCATTTTGATTGTGTAAAATAGTGCCGTAGAACATAAATAACCGGGCAGAGTCCTAGGGATGATGTTGGAGAGAGAGGTTTGCGCTGGATGAAGACCAGGGCCGTGCATCTCCCAGAAGCCGGAGAGGTTGCAGCGAGGGTCGCGGGGGTGACAGGGACGGTGGGACTGGCACCCAGGAGCTAACTGGGGAAGCCGGGAATTTTGGAAAGCCTCTGGCACCGCTGGCTCCCGCCGAAGCTCTCAGACCTCCGAATTGCTGAACAGGGGATTCATGTGCAACCGTGATGCTGAAGCTTGCTGGCTCCATCATTAAAAAAAACCCCAGCGGCGCTGGGGGATTCAGCATTTAATTAACTTGCCAAGCAGTAACGTTGACCAAAATTACACGGGAAGACTTCTATTTTAGTTAATTACAGTTTTGTTGTCTCCTATTAGTAAATTAAAACAATTGCAGGGTAAAACCTGGCGGAGGTTGGCGAGCACGGCTG
>NW_009203126.1:535-1085 GCF_000690835.1 Fulmarus glacialis | reverse complement strand
GTCCCGCTGGCAAATTTAAAGCCGGGCTGGGTGGCCACGAGCTGGTGCAAGCACTTACCCACGGGCGGTTGCCCGGGCAGGGCCCGATGGCACGCCTGCCTGCGCAGCGCCGCGGTCACGGCAAGAGTTTTGTCTTTGCAGCCAAACAGCCCAAGAGAGCGTCACAGCCTCGTCATTCCCCGGTGGTGACAGGGCTGCATGTACGAACGAGGGAGCTGCTGTGATTAGTGACTGCGCTAATCAGCGTCGCCAACGGGTAGGGCTTTTCCCAGACAAACGCCCTTCCCAAGGCTGGGAGACTGAAATCTTTCCCGCAGTCTGTTGACAAGACAGGATCCCATCTCTCCTTGCAGAATTTTGTAAGTTTTTGTCTCTAAATAACTACTTAAAATACCTCAGGCTGCTGAATTTTAATCAGCTCTTTTCTTCCTTAAAGACTAAATCAGAGGAACACACAGAATCTTTCAGTGCAGTTAGACATCGATGCATAGGAGCCAAATTTCAGACATTTCATCGTCAGTGACCATGGCTCCTTGCTGTGTCTTGTATT
>NW_009203126.1:0-491 GCF_000690835.1 Fulmarus glacialis | reverse complement strand
GCGCGGGGGCGGAGCCGCTCTGCACTTATCCACGATCAAGGCTGTGTAAATGAGGGCTGTAATCTGGGGAAATGCATCTTCCCATTGCAGTGTGACCAGTGTAAACAGCTGAATAATTCAAAGCTCTAGACCAACACACTACTTATAAAATAAAAAATCCCGTTTCAATTCACCCAGGTGAGCTGCAGACCCTGCCCACGGGCGGGTGGCGGAGCCGCTCTGCACTTATCCACGATCAAGGCTGTGTAAATGAGGGCTGTAATCTGGGGAAATGCATCTTCCCATTGCAGTGTGACCAGTGTAAACAGCTGAATAATTCAAAGCTCTAGACCAACACACTACTTATAAAATAAAAAATCCCGTTTCAATTCACCCAGGTGAGCTGCAGACCCTGCCCACGGGCGGGTTGCTGGCAGCAGGGCCCCCCCCTCGCAGCCCGGGGCTGCCCGTGACCAGGCAGGGCCCCTCCGGCACCCCTCCGCCTGCACAGA